>NW_020290457.1:0-153069 GCF_003184545.1 Aspergillus heteromorphus CBS 117.55
CGAGCAAGAGAGGCAGGAGGGCGGGCGAGGGGCGAGTATGTCATCTCTTGGCGCGCGAGAGCCTCAGGCACGTGCCGGGCGCCAAAAAAACATCATCTTGTCTTCAGCTCCAGGAAATCCGCCCCGAGTTAGTTGACTTGTGCTGCTGCCAACAGTCCAGACCTTCCCACCCTCTTCTTCCTCCGCTCCACCACCACCACCACAACCACCCAACCCACCACCCAACCCCCCCCCCCTCTTGGCCCCTCTCGTTGGCCATCTTTGATTCTTCTTCAGGTATTTCTCTCTTCCATTCTTATTCTCCTCTCTCTCCCTTTGTCCTGCGCCAGGTTCGTACCACACCTTGCCCATTCAACCCCATCCCCAACCCTTCCCCGAATCTTTTGCGCAACTTCATGCTGTACTCCGTACACCGTGCTGATCCCTGGCGAACTGCCTTAGACCAAGCACTGCCAAGAGATCGCTCATCACCTCGTTCCAGCTCGCCAGCGTCCCCTCCGGGTGCTAGAATGGCTGCTTAATCCGTGCAGCCCCCCCTCGCTCCGCCTTCTCTCGCTTCGGATTCTCGTATGGCTCCCATTGAGGCAACGCGTGGCTGAATAGTCAAGGCGACTCTACGACTGCCTGGACATGATGAACCACCACATGCCCGCAATGCCCCATGGGCAGCCACCCATGCCGACTCGACGACAGCAAGATGTCCCTTACACCGCAGGCCCCCCCAACATGCGATCGTCTCCTACCTACATGGGGTACCACCCCCATATGAACGGCCACACGCCCCCGGCCGCATACCCGTCGCAGCAATACCCTCAGTGGTACACGCCTTACCCCCCGATGCAGCAGCTCCCTCCTCGCCCATATCCAACCCATTATGGGCCCATGTTTGTCTCGGGATTCCCCCCCGCCCAGCCTATAATGGCGCCCGCCCATATTCCGTCCCTTCCTGTGCAGCCGAGGACCTCTACTCCTCTTCAGGCCACTATGTCTCCTCCAGTGGGATTGCCACCTTTGCCGATTCCCCCACAGGCGCAATCCCCTGCCACTTTTCCCGTGCATCTCCCTCCGAGTCCCGCCGTGCCTCCGTCCCCCGGCCCGGCACCCGTGAAGGTCGCTCCAGCTCTCCAGGAACCTTTCCGCGCACCGGTAAGTTATCTGCATTGCTCGCGCGCTTGGCTCCCGTTTCTGACAGAGATCATTCTAGCTCCCCTGGGTGTCCGTTCCCGAACTCCCGTTCCCTGCCAGAGCCCCTCGCACACGCCGGAAAGGCCGTGCCCTGCAGTCGTCGTCGATGTCTGTGGAGCTCCCCGCAAAGGAGACCCAGCGAACTGATCAGGCCGAGACACAAGTCAGAGAGTTGGAGCATGAGCAGACACCATCGGAGCCCCAAACTCCGACATTGTCTGCTGCTCCGTCTCTCGCGAACTCGACGCAGCCCACAACGCCCTCCTCGGTCGCTCAGAACCTTCCCATCCGTCCTCAGTCACAGTCTAAAGAGACCAAGCCGACTGCCCCTGTGGTTCCCATTGTTCCAGTTGTCCCAGGACCGGTAACTCCCCGCCAAACGGCCAAGGACGATTCCAGCCACTTGTCCGAGACGCCCAAGTCAGTCAGTGTGGCTGGCGTGGCCCAGGAAGGCACAAACGAGGATTCGCAGAAGTCGACGGCTGATGGTCCTCCCAAGCAAGCCTCACCTGCTGCGGTGCCAAAGTCGTGGGCGGACTTGGTTCGTTCAAGATCACTTGCCAAAGGGGCGACTGCTCCCAACGCATCTTCGGCTGTGTCTAACGGTGTCGTCAAACCCAAGAATGAGTCCCTTGCGGATGTCTTGACAACCCTGGGAGACGATGTTTCGCAGTACAGCGACAAGGTCGCTTTCCTCGAGCCCAGAGGACTAGTGAATACCGGTAATATGTGCTACATGAACTCTGTATGTTCCCCCGAATCCGAGTCTGCAGCCCGCCGCTAATTGTTTTGCTGTACAGGTTCTTCAAATTTTGGTCTCCTGCGTTCCTTTCTACCAGTTCTTGGACCACATCGGACGGAGAGCTTCTCACAGCTTTAATAGCGATTTCCCAATGATTGATGCTCTGTGAGTATTCCCGAGCCTGGTGTTATGGACCCAGACTTCAGTCTCCTGCTTCTTCCTTGTTCTTTAAATCTTGTGTTCTGACTTGCCCGTTCTACAGGATCATGTTCTTGCGCGAGTTCCGTATCATCGATGCTGCTCACACCGAAGAACAGCTGAAGATGCGATTGAAACCCAACGAGCTCGAGCAGTACGGCGAATCCTTCATCCCGGAGTTTGTTTACGAGGTGATCAGGCAGCTGCCGCGCTTCCGCGATATGCGGGTAGGTCTATCCCCAGCTCTGACTATGTATGGTACAAATGGAGACTGATACAGACGTTGTGCGTTTAGAGAGGTCATCAACAGGACGCTCAGGAATTCCTCGGATTTCTTTTGGAAGAAATGCACGAAGAGTGCGCCCGTGCTTCCAAGGATGCACCTGCAACAACCGGCTCGCGCTCGGAGGCCGACTCTGCAAACGGAGAGTCGGGCGATGGCTGGTTGGAAGTCGGACACAAGCAGAAGGCGGCAGTTACGCGCTCATCTGGCCACATCGCTCTGGAATCTCCTGTCACGAAGATCTTTGGCGGAAAGATCCGGTCAGAGTTCAGAGTCCCCGGCAACAAAGCTTCCGTGACTCTGGAGCCTTACCAGTCGCTGCAGCTTGACATCGGATCTCCTGAGACCAATAACATCATCGATGCTCTCAAGGGACTGACGAAGCCGGAAAGCATTCAGGGAGACTTTAACTCTTCGCGCGGCCCTAACGTCACAGCTACCAAGCAGATTTTCATCGAGAATCTGCCGCCTGTCCTCATCCTTCACCTGAAACGCTTCCAGTACGACAGTGTAACCAGAGGCACCCAGAAGATCTGGAAAAAGATCGGGTACCCACTCGATCTGGAGATCCCCCGCGAGGTTTTCCCGCCCAATAAGCGCAACATCATGATGGCGCAGGGCGGCCTGCCCAAGTACCGGCTCGCCGGTGTCATCTACCACCACGGCAAAAATGCCAGCGGTGGTCACTATACCGTGGATGTTCGTCGTCAAGATGGTCGCGAATGGATCCGCCTTGACGACACTGCCATTCGTCGCGTTCGGAGTGAGGACGTTGCCGAGGCTGGTGGTGAGGAGGACCCGAAGGTCCTGGCGGCGGCGCTCGAGCAGCATAAGCGGGACAATTCGAACGTCAACATTTATGATCGTATCGACCAGGATGACTATGAGCAGGCCGAGAACGAGAGAGGCTGGAGCCAGGTCAACGGAACAGGTTCCAGTGGTCACTCCAGCAAGAAATCCACCGCCGGTGCCTCGGGACCGTCCGGCGCATCTTCCGGCGTCCGCACTCCCATCGGACGGTACGGGTCTCGGGACAACAAGGTGGCATACCTGTTGTTTTACGAGCGCATCGCCTAATCGGGCACGTTCTGGAGAAGTTCAGCCCCCAGGGACCATCGGCAATCGACAGAAAATCAAGAAAATCAACAAGCACGAACCATCCCTTCACACATTTCTCCCTTGTCCTCAACACGAGGGCGCTGGCTACTTCAACGCTGCCCGATTGTCAGCCAACCTCGATTTGGCACATACTGAACACCACACATCGACAGAGTCAAACGACTCCAAGTCCATCCGTCGACTGCGCATACAACATGGCGTCGACTGTGACCGCTTATAGGTCATAGGTCTGTGCTATGACTGACTTCCATGACATGTCGCTGCAAAGTCCGGGCGACGTTGAAAAGAATACTGGGCTCTTTGCTTTGTCAATCCGCACGACTTTCGCAGCGACATGTCCTATCTAATTTGCTTGCTATCTAGTTCCTGCCCGTGGCGGGTCTTCTTCCAAACCGTCCTTTTTTTGATTTCCCTCCGCTTCTTCCCCCCTTACTTCCTCTTCGTGTATTCCTGATGAAATTTCCTCTGTAACTCTTCCGTCTTTCTTCGTGATCTCGAGTGTTTGCGGTGCTATCTCTGGCGGGATGCCGCCCTGATATATACCCCAAGTTTCCTCGCATAGCCCTTTGGTTTGCCTCGCTGAATGCAGATGGGGTTTTTTGTTGTGGCGTGGACGGGCTTATAACGACTGCATGATTTTCCTTTTCCCCATCCTCATAGACATCTCTCTATCTATCTATCCGGAAAGAGCGCGGCGGCGGTGGCGCGGCGTGGTTATTTGAGACTTTTGAGTGAGCCAGGGGAGTCCGAAGATGGACGGCAGCACACAACAAACAGCATTCATTGAATGATGATGGAGTTTTCTGTTGGAATATGATGCCATGCATCGATACATGCATGGTTCGGTGGTTACGATTGTCTTGCTCTCTCCCACGGTTGATTTTGGGTAAAATCGTGTGTTATAGCAGGTATCTATCTCTACCACCTACCATGCATCAATGCCTATTCTGTTTTTCTTTTTCTCATTCTTTCTTTTCTTCAATTTTTTTACCCTTTGACACGCATACTTCTCAGAGATCTTCTCTTCTTTCACTCTTTAATATCTTCTTCTTTTACCTTAATGATGGGACATAGTGAGTGGTGTGTTATCGGGGTTGGTTGCTCAGTTGTTCGGTTGGGTGGTTGGTTGCGCGTGGCTTTGGTGGTATAGGGAAGGGGGGAGAGAGAGAGACAGGGTTGCTGAAAGAAAAGAAAAGAAAAGAAAAGACTTGCATTCCGCGACTGGATGGGCGGGCTCATGACTTAAAAAGCGTGTTTAGGAAATATCAAAATATTCATTACACTTTATCTTTACGTACAGACATGTGTAATATCAAGTGAGAAAGAGCTTGGTTCCTTCTGCGGGTGAGACCTATCCTGCATGTCGGTCGGTACAGTTTATGTATGCTGTTGCACTCCGTATAGATGATGATGGATACTGCTACTTGGTAAGTTGTTTGGTAGAGGGCGGTGGATGTGTGTTTCAGTAGTATTGAATCACTTGAGGGGTTTCTATACTGCAGTGCTTAATTCGCTGAGGTTGACTTACCGGATGCAGAAGTAACAAATTCTAAATGACAAAATATATCCAATCCACCACATCAAGTTCAACTCACCGGCCAAAGATACAACCCAGTAAATGCCCCCGATATAAAGAACATCTCTGTACAGCCATTCCTCCTATACAATTCCCCCAAATGACCACCAATATCATCATCACCGGATCTGCAACGCCCACACTGCTAGGCTGCACCTTCCCCCCCTGGCACCTTCCCTTGGCTGGGTTGCGCCTTCCTCCGCTGCGTCGTGCCTTCTCCCTCTGAGTCATGCCTTCCTAACCCTGGTCCTGCCCCCCCCCTTGTATCAGACAGGAGTCTGAAAGAACACACGTAATATCGACTTCAAGACATAAAAAAATAATCCTCCGCTAGGTGACTTCAACACATGGCACCGCAACCATTCCCCAGATGATCGACCGGTTAAGGACCTTCAGTCGGCGTCGCCTCGGATGCATATTCTACTCCATCCTCCCGGATTATGAGATTAACAGGCCTCGCCGGCTCCTCCGCCTGTCCCGTTTCCGAGTGGATCTCGAAGGTCGGGGACTCAGAGGTCGGCTCTCTTGCAGCGACTCGTTTCCGGTTCCGGTTGTTCACAAGCCCGATACTTCGCGTTGCCGTACTGTGCGTACGCCAGTTATTGCCTATGGGGATGTGGTCGGACTCCATCGTTGTGGTGGTGGTGAGTGCCTGGGAAATTGTCCGTGGAAGGTGGTATCCGGCTTTCGCGAGAGGGATGGAAAGGCCATGGACGACCTGATGTGGTTGATATAAGTTAGAACATGTTGATGCGCATTGAATAAAGGGGAGGGGGGCTTACAATGCTGCAAATCACTAGAAACCACACAATCACATCCACTGCTTCAGCCACCTTCTGGGCGTCTTCGCGAACCTTGCCGTTGACGGTGATCTGGAGTAGGAATTCTCGGGCGACAGACAGATAGAAGACAGCGCCCACCCCTATGGGTCCGAAGAACCCGACGAACGCCGCCTGGTAGAAATGCTCAATCTGGCAGATATACTTGTGCATTGCGAAGATGATGGGCATCCGTCGAACCAGCAGGATCAGAATCCCCAGAAAGATCAAGCGGTAGATGGGGATCACACCATTGTTGAGGAATGACGGCCATGGGCAGACAGCGCCAAACCACATGAAGACGGCCAAGTTCAGCAACATGTCGATTGTGGGCTGCAGCGAATCATCCATGGTCTCCAAACGAAACCAATCACTAGCAACGTCAGCATTAAGCTCAGATTAAGTGGGTAAAATGACATACTCTTGCGTGAAGACGTTGCCTGCAATGAAGCAGGCTAGTAGATCATCTGTGCCTATCATCCCACATGTCCCGACAACGAAAAGCTTTGCTAAGGGTTAGTAGTGAGTCAAGTTTGACTAGAGTTGAACGTACAGCAAGAGCGATGGCAAAGACAAGGAAGCTCTCCCTATCGACATAACGCTTCTCCTCGGCCCAGTGGAGCAGCTCGCGAGATGCCCAGCCTACGGTGATCCCGTAGACAACGCTCAGTAAGATCGTATAAACCCAGGTCTCGTAGAACCACAGGGCCATGGCCTTCCCAGCCCCTCCACTGTATCCTTCGCCGTTCATTCCGACGTATTTCAGGAGATACATAGCGAAGAAGAGAAATGGATAGCCCAGGCCATCATTGGCGCCTGACTCGGCGACAATAATGCGCTGTAAAGGACGTGGGACGTTCTTGTCCGCAAATTTCCCCTTTACGATGGAGTTGGAAAGCACAGGGTCGGTAGGAGTGATACAAGCGCCCACGATGAGGGAAGGCACAAACTGGAAGTCCGGTACCAACGCCCAAATGATCAAGCTGCTGCACATCCACATGGCAGCCATCCCGGGTCCAAGGAGGAGCGATAGGCTCTTCCATTCGATCTGCAAGTAGCGCTTGGGGAGTTGTACCCCCGCGAGAACTAGCTGAACCCCAAGGACGAGGCGGGTGAAATACATGGTGATATCTTCTAGATTCTGCTCGGAACCAAGCGCATACTCCTGGGGTCTTATAAAGTTGGCTGCGTGGGGGGAGAAGATCACGCCGGCCAGCAATGAGATCACTGTACAGTGTCAGTACTCTACTAGTTTGAGGCTTTAGGAAAGCTGCGCGTACATGCTTCCGACAAATAGAACCTCTCCTTGAACAGATACGAGACCAACCCAAAGATGGAGATGAACCCTCCCAACGTCGCACAGACGATGTTGAAGTTGATCAACGATAAGGTGGGCATCTTGAGTTCGTGCTCTTGCTGGAGCACTATTCCTTTATTCTACCAGCGACTCAGCCCAGAAAATGGTGCTGGAAGAACCAGAACCCTCGATCGATGACTAGAAGGCGGGGGGGGGGGGGCAGGATAGTTTGCTCTGCAGAGGTCGGGGAGGTCTGCGGGTGACCAAAGAAGGCTCTCCGGCACTTTGAACGCTCAATCAAGTGTCCAGCACGTGTTATTCAATCAAACTATAAATCGGTCTGGTCGCAAGCTTTCCCGTCATCGGAAAGGCAGGGTGATCTTCCAACAGTTGGATGCGACAAGCAGGGAGCGCCCTGGGAGCAGTCCGATCGTTGTAACCCGAGACAGCCCGATCTCGAGCCTGATATGCGACGGAGGAGGGAGGGAACGGGGTGACAGGTGACAGACGGGCAACCGCGAGACGAGAAAGTGTATAAGGTTGTGAAACTCTGACGAGACGGGTGATCGGGCGCAGCAACGATGATGGAAGTCGGAGGGCGATTTGTCAGTGGGAAGGAAGAGAAAAGTTGCGGTTGCGGGGACGGATTTATGGAGGTGGAACCTTCCCTCCGCCCGCGTCGGGAAATCTCCACAGACCGAGGCTACTACAGCAGGAGTAGATAGTAGGAGTAGTAGTACTCTCCAAGTCTACGCACTACTGCTACGAATACCCCGCAATCAGGCTTCAATTCATCACCAATATTTCCCGCCCGGGGATTCGTTCAAATCAGTCATGTCTCGATCGACATATAACAAACAGCTGGGACATCAGTCACCTGTTTCAACGCAGTCTACCAGCACCGTGACAGGAGCGCCGTTGGCCCAACCATTGGCCCAACCGTGGACCCCATGAAAAAGAAAGGGAGAAGGGCATTGGCGATTGTGCCATCGCAATGCTCTGGTCTCAGAATTCATCATCGTCATCGTCATCGTCATCGTCATCAACCTCCTCGGGAAGCTCCTTGGAGGCGGCCAACGCGGCAGCCTTCTCCGAAATCCCACGATGGGCCCCGTTCACGGCCAGACGGTCAGCGGCCTCATTGCCTGGGTGGGAGCTGTGTCCTTTAACCCATTCGAACAAGGTCTTCACTTTCAGTTCGGTGCGCTCTTCAATCTTGGAGAGGATCGATTCGACCAGGTCCTTGTTGTCCACCGGCTTATTGCCCACAGTCATCCACTTATTCTGCCGCCACTTGACAAACCACACGGTCACGCACTTGATCGCATATTGGCTATCGGTGAAGATGGTCACATCCCGATGGCGAGGCGCAATGTCCAGAGCCCGGAGGATCGCCGTCAACTCGGCCCGTTGGTTCGTCTGGCGACTGCCTTTGAGGGGCTCGGAGACATTCCTGCTGGGAGAGATGGGGTCAGCAAAGGGATAATGAGATGCGGATGCTTCTGAAGCGGGCCAACAAGGGCACACGACTGAAAAGAGGAACGGGAAAGGAGACAAACCTTGAGTCTCCAGGCCCGAAGTATACCCCGACGCCCGCTGAGGCCATTGCTCGGCCATTCTTCAAAGCACTCCCGTCGGTGTAGATGCGCAGCATCCCCGGAGGTCCAGCGGTCTTCATCTTTGTCACCGTCTTCTGGTCTTCGGGCTTGTACACCACCTTGCCGGTTTTGGGGTCCAAAAGAACGTTGGGATCGAACCCATCCTCTGCCCCGGTCGGCAGAGGGCCATTGCCCGGCTCGCATGGGGCGCCTTCAGCATCCAAGGGGACGCCATTCATCAGACCTGGTGCGCCGGTGACCGTTCCAAAGGTAGCGCCCGGCCCTTGGCCCCCCTTCGCAAATTCCTCCGCCTCCCCGCGGGTCGCGAACTTCTTATACCGCGGTTTGGGAAATCCCTTGATCTGCTCCTGCGCCTTCGCCCAGTCGGTATACACGCCGGGTATTCGTCCGCGCTGGATGCCGTAGAATCGGGTGGGTTCTGAATCCAGGGGAGTGCCGCCCCGCGCCGGAGGGGCGCTGGTCCCGGTCAAGAACGCATTCGCTTCCTCGTAGGAAGGGAAGGCCTGGACTAGAATCGGGCGTCAGTAAGCTGGCCTGGCGCAATGGAACGCTGCAGCACCTACAGACGGCTCCCTTGTACCCGGTGACTTGGGTCAAGCAATCCTTCCAATTATAGTAGACCCCCGGCTGATAGCCCGCCTTCACGGCATAATATTTGGCGGCCGAGCCGCGTTTCCGCTTGACTCCCGCCGCCGCTGATGTGGGTGGGGAGGTCGAATTTGGGGACGCTTTTGCTGTGGGGGAAGGGGTGGTGTTGGTCATGACGTCGCTGGCGGCGTCGCAGTCGGGCCAGATCGAAAAGAGGTTTTTCGAGATGGAGGAAAACAGGACGAGACGGATCGAATGAGATCTTCCTGGCCGATCCGCGGCGCGTGGGCCGAGTAAAGGGAATCCAGGGGTGGGAAATTTCGGCCTGCAGCTCGAAAAGAAACACAAAGGTCCCAGCTTCGGAGCTGTCAGGTAAACCCAAGTAAGACGCGTAATTTGTGTGGAGGATCTGCAACGGGCGGGAGATGGTGGTGGTAGTGGACTCTGGATGTAGAATTTGGTTGTAAAGTGGTGGAAGGTGGAGAAGGGAGAGTCGAGGTCAATGCCGGGGACTTGAAGATTTGGTTGGGAAGAGGGGGGGAAGAATACAGAGAGGGAGAGGGAGAGAGGGAGGGGGGGGGGGGGGGGGGGAGTGTGGTCACTCCTCCCGTTCTCCTCTTTTCTTCTCTCCCTCTTCCCCCCCCCCCCCTCCCTCCTCTCGTCGCTCCCTCCATCCCGAACAAACAACACGGCTGGTCCCGATGTACTTCACCATCGTCTCCCCCCTCTAGGGCCCGTTCAATTCATCCCCCTTGCCAACAGTGCTCACATGTCTCCGGTATAGATGCTCATCACGCATTGACTGACCCAAACCATCGTCCCTGCTTGATCATAACAGACAGACTGAGTGAGCGTGACCTTGGACAGTGCGCGTGGACCCGAGACATTCATTGATTGCATTCAGGCGGACCCAGGGCAGTTGGGCGGCTGCTCGCCCTCGAACCAATTCAGTCTGGAAGGTCACCTCACAATCAAGAGTCCAGCCGGGCAGTTGCAGTCCTGATGTGTCTTGGGGAATGGACGATTGCCTGGTTTATTACGACTCGTCGCCCTGCTGCTGCTGGAGGCGCGGATCACGTGACTCTAGGCTGCCTGAGGCCGTGCATCGGGGATGCATCGGTCACCGGACCTGCAATATATCTATCTCCTTCATGCTGGCTAGCACGGATGGGGCCCGTGGGGGCTGAAAACTGACAACTTAGATAGGTGAGATATTAAATTGCTTTTCGTCCGGCCGACGGGCGAGGCCAGTCGCCCGAGAGAAGTCAGGAGTCTCACATTTCTGTAGATAGGAAGGAATGCTCTGTTTATTGCAACCCCTACTATACGTCGGGTGCCTGATTCTGCGGACTACAACCAGAACCCTTCCTGTCAATAATCTGGAGCACCAAGACAGACCGGGAGATGTCAATCAGTAGTCTCATCCACAGGAAAGCTTAGCTTGCCGCTCTAGTCTTGAGGTCGGCGCCATCACATGAACGTATGATAATATGCATTGCCCTCAAAGTGGTACCATTCCTTACCCTACCCAAAGGATTTACCCAAAAAAAACCGCTCTACTTTCATCAACGAGGACACATGTGCGATATGTACTCTACTGTTGGCCTAATGGCCCCTCACCCTTCTTCCCTTCATCCAGCGGTTTCTCGTCCCCCGCGCCCATCTTCAAACCCTCATTCCAGCCGCAGAGAGGTGGACGTTCCGTGGATTCTTTGATCTCTGACATACTCGGGTCAATGGATATCCGGATGTATACTCTGTACTGAGCCCGTCCCTGAAAGACCCCTGGAGCAGGCGCAGGAGAGGCATTGGCATGAACAGACCGTTAATAAAAGCCGGTCTCATATGAACTCGACTGAACTTATCGACTCCTAGTTCTAGCCAGATTCGGCCCAGGGCGACCTGCAAAGAGATTCAGCCTGGGCTTAGTCGCCAGTGGGGCCCATCCGGGTCGTCCCTAGCTTTCCCCTTGGTGCCTCCGGCCCTCGGCCACGCCGGTACAGTGGTTTGCCGCAAACCAGATATCGAGTCTATCCTTCACACTCGGGACTTGTCAGTTTCTATGGCTGACGTCCCCCACCAAACTCAAAGAGGCCAGGATCTCCCTCAGTCATTGGGAGAATGTGCTTATTTCTCACCTTGTCTGGACCGGAAATGACTCCTGGTGTGCTTTTGCAAGGAAAAATACCATATACTTTCTATCTTGCTGGCCAGTGAAGTTCCCGGTACCAGTCTTCCACCCGTTGGCATTTCTGCAAACTCCCGTAACTGCATGATGCAGACGTTGCAAGACTTTACTCTTATCATCAAGCAGATTCTTTGAAACACGCCAAATGTTGCGCTTTGGTTCCGACGGAACGCCGCGTCACCTAGGGTTAGACCGTCACCAACCATGACCGCCGGCCTCCGCAGGGACTCAATATTGTGGCTTCATGACCCTTGATGCTGAAGAGACCGGAAGTTCCGAGTTGGCAATACATTCAATGGGTTGTTTGAACACCAGTCAGGTGCAAACCATGTGGATCCTGTCGCAAGCACCAGTCAATCGAGGGCTGTATGGGCTATGTACCTTGCTTATCAGACTGGTTTGGCGTTGAATCGCACTAGATGAGAGCATCATGCCGAGCTCCTGGAGGATAAATAGAGTGCCATGCCCACCATGGATCCATGAACTACCAGAAGCTTGTCTGTTTCTGTTCTGTCATTCTTTTTATTTTGTCACTGTGCCAACTGTGCCACTCCCTCATTTGCCTTTTATACGGCTTCATTCTTTGACGTTTCTTTTGTAACATGAAAGTCCTTTCATTTATTGTGGCCGCGGCCCTTGTCGCCGTCACAGGTGCCTCATCGAATTCTTCCACTCTGGGTTTGCTGAAATATGATGGTGGTATGCAGTACAATCTTCCATGAATAGTTCTGCCCTTGGAAGGCATGTTTGTTCCAAGTTGCTGACCTCGCCCAGTGGCCCTGGGAGACTGGGAACCCGCCTACCAGAAGGCCTCTGCTTTCGTTGCAGGCCTGACCACTGCCCAGAAGCTGGCCTTGATCACGGGCAGCAGTGTTGATTCTACCAATGGCAGTTTTACTGCCCTCAACATCCTCGATGGAGACATGGGTCTCCAGAACTACTTCTACGTCTCCGCATTCAGCTTGTCTTCGGCTCTCGCTATGACCTGGGACCGCGATGCTATCTACGACCAGGCCAAGGCGGTTGGCTCCGAGTTCTACAACAAGGGCATGCAGGTGGTAGCTGGTCCTACCTCTCAACCCATGGGACGCACGCCGTGGGGTGGCCGGAACGTCGAGGGCTTTGGTCCCGATCCTTATCTCAATGGCCAAGCTACTGGTCTGACAACAAAGGGCTATGTGGCTGCTGGTGTTATTCCTGGTGCCAAGGTAAGATTTGCACAGTCCATCTTTAGAGGCGTCTGGTTCATTACTGACACGATGCTCCTTAACCTCGCAGCACTTTATTCTCTATGAGCAGGAAACCAACCGAACGAGCATGGGCGGCGGTGGCGGCGGAATGCGACCAGGCGGCATGGGTGGAGGGGGATTTCCCTCGGGGGGAATGGGCCCTGGCTCTTCCAACTCTTCATCTCCAGGTCGCGGCTCTTTTCCCGGCTCAATGGGTCGCCGGGCTGTCAGTTCGGACACCGGCTCTGCGCCATACTCATCCAATGCGGATGACAAAACCCTTCATGAGACCTACCTGTGGCCCTTCTATGATGCTGCCAAGAACGGCATGGGCGCCGTGATGTGCGCCATGACCAAGGTCAATGATACTCGGAGTTGCGAGAACTCTGACCTGTTGTTGAAGCATCTGAAGACCGAGCTTGGCTTCCCGGGCTTTGTCTGGCCTGACACGATGGCTCAGAACAGTGCTCTAGAGTCTGCTATCAACGGAGAGGACTACGGATCCAGTCGCATTTGGAGCACCTCCACCATGGAAACCATGCTGTCTAATGGATCCCTGACTGAGACCCGTCTGAACGATATGGTCACCCGCAACCTGATGGGCTACTACTATGTTGGTCTGGACAACGGCCTTCAACCCGAATCCGAAGCCGAAGATGCGTATGTGAATGTGAGAGGCAACCACTCGAAGATTATCCGCCAGAATGGGGCCAAATCTATGGCTCTCTTGAAGAACAACAATGCTTTGCCCTTGAACAAGCCCCGTGTTATGAGTGTCTTTGGTGCACATGCTGGCCCCGTCATGGGAGGACCCAACCAAGGCATGAACATCGATGGTGCCGGACCGACGTATCAAGGTCACCTGGCATCTGGCACGGGCTCCGCACAGGCTTCCTACCCCTACCTGGTGACGCCCTATGTTTCTCTAACGAATAAAGCTGTTGAGGATGGCACGATGATGCGTTGGATTATGAACGACACTTATACAGGCGCTTCAAGCTCTAAGCTGATTCCAGAGTCAACCGACAGTACCGCTGTGACCCCCTCTTATGCCAACTATGCCACAAACGCCGACGTCTGTCTCGTCTTCCTGAATGCTCTTTCCGGAGAGGGTGCTGATCGTACTGAGCTGTATAACGACGACCAGGATACAATGGTCAACACCGTCGCCGATAACTGCAACAACACTGTGGTCGTGATCAACACCGTTGGTCCCCGGTTGGTGGATCAGTGGATCGAGCACGACAATGTTACCGCCGTGCTTTACGGATCCCTCTTGGGTCAGGAGTCTGGTAACTCCATCATCGATGTTCTCTATGGAGACGTGAACCCCTCCGGTCGCCTCATCCACACCATCGCAAAGAACGAGACCGACTACAACGTGGGCATCTGCTATACCGCCCAATGCAACTTCACCGAGGGTAAGATCCGGTCTCTTCCCCCCCGTACTTTTATCTCACCTCAACAACTAACCCAATTCACAGGTGTCTACCTTGACTACCGCTACTTCGACGCACATAACGTCACTCCCAGATACCCCTTCGGTCACGGCCTCTCCTACACCACCTTCTCCTACTCCGGCCTGACCATCAAGAAGCCCTCCACCCTCTCCAAGGCCCCCGCTGGTAACCGCACCGTCGGCGGCTACGCCGACCTATGGGACAACGTGGGCAGCGTCTCCGTCGAAGTCTCCAACACCGGCTCGCTGGACGGCGCGGAGGTTCCCCAGCTGTACCTCGGCTTCCCTGCCTCCGCTAACCAGCCTGTTCGCCAGCTCCGTGGTTTCGAGCGCATCGAAATCGCCGCCGGAAAGCAGGAGAAGGCCACCTTCGAGCTGCGCCGTCGCGACCTCTCTTACTGGGATGTTACGGCCCAGCAGTGGCTGGTTGCCGAGGGTACCTACGAGGTGTATGTTGGAGCGAGCTCCCGGGATCTCAGGCTCAACGGCACATTCACTGTGGAGACCTCCTAAACAGAGGTCAGTCGGGATGCCCTTAGACCTTTCCATGCCTCATTTCTGAGTCTGAACAGTAGCCTTTGCTCACGTCACTGAGCTTGTACAAAATCGCTTAATACTAGTTTAGATGTTAGATAACAACCTTATCCGCTTAACTATTTCCATCCAGTCCTATGCTTCCATGCATGAGCACAGCTACACAACCACTTATAATTCCCCGGCCCATTCCCTCGCCAAAGAAAAAAAGGATACCAGTCCTTACAGAAACAAAAACAATGCAACAAACCCAGGTCAGTGATGGAGGGAGGGAGCCAACAACTCGAAACCAGAAATCCTTCCGATCCCATCCCATCCATCCCATCCCATCGGATCCGGCTGCGCCATGCTATCTATGCCCGGTAAACCATCGGAAGCCCTCCCGCCAGCCGGAAGCACTGTTCTAACATTATCTATTAGTTGCAGAGCTTCACAATCCTGTCTAGACTCTAATCTAAAAGCGGGGCGCGGTTTGGCCCCCTGATTAGCCCTATATTCTACATAGTACTTACTATTCTACCCGTATTCTATCTTGCCCCGTACTATAGTTAAAATCGTTGTTGCCGCTTAGTAATCGAACTGTCTACATCTAGAAAGATTGATTAATTAATTATTACCCTTTTAATTATATTTGGGCGAATGGATGGAAGAGTGCCGGGGTGAGAATCATATTGGAGGTTTATTCATCTAGCCTTTGCTGAAGATTGCGTATTGTAGCAGCCTAGTGGCGGTGGCTACTTGTCTAGGGCTCTATATATCTAGATAAATTATCTGCGGAGTACTATTCAGTATCAATAGATATATAATACATGATAGTACTACTTACAGCTTCGCTCGGCATACTGCATCTATACCTGCAGGCACTCTGCTTAGTTCGATTTGGCATACGGAGTAAGTAGTACGGAGAGGTTGGTTCCATGCGAATGCCAAAATTTCAGGAAAGCCAAGTATAGTTAGGGTTCACTGAGTTACGCATATCTCGGAAAACCCGAGAACAACGAGTAGCTCCGTTTCAGGTCTCTTGGCAGTTAGGTTAGTGGAACTGGAATATGGGAACAAGGGTTGGAGGCATCTTAAAACAGGAAACAGGGGATCTACTATCTATCTAGGTATTTGAGACTTGAGGCTTGAGTATCTGCGGTGGCGATGGTTTCTGATTGCTAGCGGTGCACACCATGACTCTAGAGTCTAGCATAAACGCCTTAGACCACCAGCATGTTTCACCATTGCCATGTGGGTCGCTCCACCTGCCGCTTAGTCATTGCTGCTAGTTAACTATGCTGCCGTGTTTTGAGATATGCCTAAAAACGGTATCTATATTCAGTTTCTGATGTTATATCTAGATATTCGATCAGTAAACAATATTCCGTACAGCATAGATAGATGGGTAGCCTATACATCTATCCATCCAGGGGCCATGCCATAACAAATCTCCGCGTTAATGGTCTAACGAAGCCCTATTCAAGCCGGAGTGTCAGATTGAAAGAATCAAGCTGGATCTCTCCTATAACAATGGGCAGCGTTCGCAGTGGCACTTACCGCCATCTCCACGGTGTCCCGAGCTGTTATACTCTGTACTAGTCGAAGAAGTATGTAGGTCGATCCTCTGGTGAGGGGAGGATGACGAGGCATTCTGAGTACTAACCAATGTTCAGTAAATATATCCTGTCGGTTGTTGCGTCTTTTTAGCTTGGAATGGACGGCCTACTCAAGGTGGGAAATAAAACCACTCGACTAGAAGATGTCCAAACACTAAAATGGGTGTGATGATGATTCATGGTCTGACACAAGGAGAGACAGGGGGGGGGGGATGGATTGACCAGTTGGAGTGTTGGACTGCATGCGCTTTCGATATGATAGCACTGTGTTTGACAGTGACAGTGATTCTCTCATAGGAGAAGCAGCCTTCATTCCTATTCATCCTCCGGCCTAACATTAAATATAGGGTGATTCTTGTAGACTGGATACCTTACAATGCAAGTTCAAGACCGTCACGGTCCTTGCGAGGCATCTATTATTTTGTTTGGACCCTTCTAACAGAGAGCAAAGCGTCGACTTGAGTTTGGTGGCGAAAATAAGCTTAACTTGATTTCTAATGTTTTGAAGGTTAAAAGCTCTATCAAGGAAGCAAGAAACAAACCCGGGGTAGCTCGGTGCTCGGTGATACTTCCAACATTTTACCTTGACCCGTTACATCATAGCTTGAACTCTGATTTCTTTGCCCCTGTTGCCCAATTAACAAGTTCATCTCGCCGGAATTGTTCCATGACCGTCAATGGAAGAGTAATGCGTAGTTCCCACGGAGTCTGCCCTGGCTTTCCAGGCCTGGCGGGCAGGATCATCGATAAGCCATCAGTGCGACTGTCAATCGCGTCAAAATCCACCATAGGACCTAGGTGGGGGCCCCAGTTCAGCCTGTATAAACCGAGCCTTCGGAGACTGGACATGTCGACCTCAGCCGGGGCTTCAGCAAATTCCTCGTAGTTATCGCAGTTCTTCACCTCGGTTATCAACCCGCGGACATGCTTGTCATTGATGGACTTGCACTTGGCTCGAGATCTTAGAGCTAGTTTCAGAAGCGCGTGAATTGTTTCTTCCCCAACACGGTTTCCTCCACTAGCTGGAGGCGGGTCATCATGAGAGCCCGGAATATCATCCCAGTTGCACTGGGACCTCGCAACCACAAGACTATTTCCCAAGTAGCTTCTTGGAAGATGAGGTTGCATCAGAGATCGAACCTCTACAAGTCGTGACAAGGACGAGGTGTGCGGCAAGCCGGTTGATCTTCTCGATGCCGCTCTGAGGCGTGCGCGTGAACAACAGAGCCATGTCAATGCAGTGACTGCGTCATCACACGACATGCGGTCATTCTCTTCTGGATATTCCGAGTTGCTCTCATCTGAGTTGCGGCATGTCATGGGGTGGTCGATCACAAGGTCCCGGATCAGAGCATTGCAGGAATCCTTGAGATAGGCGACTCTTTCCGCACACAAAGCATATCGGCGAGATATAATCGGCTCGAAGGAGTCATCCCACGCCTCTTCGTAGTCTATACTATCATACGCGCCGTCATGGTTATGACTGCTAGAATCTTCTGAGTCTGCGGCTTCAATGATCTGTCGTCTTGCACGTCCCTCATTCTGGAGGTCCGTTGGAGGAGGAGGTATTTTCCCTTCCAACCCACGGCAGCACCGCGAGAGGGATCCTAGGATAGTGCTAACGCCAACCCCATCCATGACCTGGTGGTGCCACCCGAGGCAGAGAACAATGCCGTCGTGCATGATGTTGGCCTGGAACCGTACGGCAGGTATAGGATAGGCAATCGGCACTTTTGTCGGGATGTGTAGCAACTCATTGTCGATGACAGTCAAGGACGGTATGTGCGAGATGGGCTGTTGGTGATGCTTGACCTGGAGCATTGGGTAGTCGACAAGGTCTGAGGCAGCCGGTGGATGTATCTCCAGTCCGATTTTCTTTCCCCTTTGAATCTGGACAACATTGCCAGCCAAGAAAGGCCATTTGGATACCAAGTGCGAAATGCCGCCTTTCAGTGTGACGAGTGTCTGGGACGGGTGCTCAGGCCGAAAGGACAAGTAGAACAGCGCATACAGCGGCGGGGCAATGTGGTCGAGAGGCGTGAGGGCATAAGGCTGGAAGGATGGAAACTCGTCAGTCATGATGGCACATGGATAATTTGCTCTGGTAGCTGTATAGTACAAAGGTCCTCCAAAGCCGTAGCATCGCGATCAAATATATTAGTAGCACCGTAGGTGCCCATTACGTATGTGCTGGCCCAGTATTCCTGCCTATGTTATGGCTCCAAACTTTGAACGTCCGCAGACTGGCTATCATTTGTAGGTATGCATCATGGACCCAGATGGGTAATCAGGTTTCGTCAAGTTGGGAGGTTGGCATGGGTTTGAGCCAAAGAATGCCTCGAAGTGTCTAGTCTGCAAGGCAAAGGAACATGAGCTGCGGCATATGGTGAAACATACCTGACATCCTTTTCAGTTTCCTGTATCCTGTAGCTTCATCCTATGACATTGCCACAAGCATCCGCTCAGGCACTCTTATCCTACCTGGTAGACTTTCGGAACCAAACTCTCATCCTCGGAACTTGGGCATAGTTGTTGATCTTCCAAGCACCTCGATGCAGGTCAATTCCGCCACCATGGTCTGCCTCACCATGTTTTCAGTCATACCCACAAGAGTTGTACCCCACAGGCAACTCGTATCCAAGCGGAGGGGCAGTGCGGAGGGCAGTGCGGAGGGCAGTGCGGAGGGCGGAGAGGAGGAGGGGAGGAGGAGGAAGTATTCACTGCCAGATGATTGCAGCTAAACTGCAACGGGACCCCGACAACAACGCGCCGTGACTCATCAACATGTGCCACCTCAGGCAGCGGGCGTGGATCTGTCTCAAGGCGCGATAAATGACCATCTCCCCTTCTCCTGAATTGATCCAAAGACCAAGCAACATGGTCGACGAAGACTTCTCCGCAGCCATCACCCAGGAACTCTCCGGCACGCCCTATGCATGCGCCTCTCTTACCCAACTGAGCGGGGGGACCGCCAACTTCGTCTACCGGGCGATTCTCTCACATCCTCTCCCAAATGGAATAAAGACCGTGATAGTCAAGCATAGCGAGGATTACGTGGCGTCGAATCAGGCATTCAAGTTATCTGCTGAGCGTTGTGTAAGTAGCATCTTCCTGTCTCGATATATACGATGATGTCATCACAACTCACACAACACATGAGATATAGCTAGCTGAAGAAGCCATCCTGAGGGCTCTCAACAGTCTCCCCAGCTTATGCCTCACAAATGGACGGGCTGAAGACCATAGCAGTCTAGCCACTGTCAAAACACCCCATCTCTTCACATTCAATCGCCATACTAACACCGCGCTCACGGAAGACCTTCCCGACTCTCTGGACCTGAAGTCCTTCCTGATCCTGGCAGCCATGTCTGGGAGCGTTTCGCGAGGATGGGCGACCTTGATTGGCTGCACATTGGGGACCTGGCTGCACACGTTCCACTCCTGGGCTGACGCGGAGCGCCAGGCGGGCGTGGTTGCGGAAATCGAGAAGAACCACGCCATGCGCTGTCTGAAGTTCACTATCAATTATGATGTTCTCCTTTCCAGGATCGATAAATACCCTGAGATACTCGGGGATTGTCGGGAGGTGTTTGGGGCAGTGCGGGAGATGGCGGCGGCCGAGATGTCCAGAAACGACGGGGAAGGATTCGGGGTCATCCATGGAGATTTCTGGTCGGGCAAGTAAGTGTGCTCTTTACCGATTCATCTGTCGCCTGTGTGGTGGCAAAGATGCTAATTTTGATATTTACAGTATGATCATCTCCAAAAATGCACTGGAAAAGCCATCAAAAATCCAGCTTTTCGTCGTAGACTGGGAGCTATGTCAATGCGGGCCTCGAGCCCTTGATCTGGGCCAGATGTTCGCGGAACTGTACATGCTGAAGCATTACAAGGATATCGATGCCGGGGAGTGGATTATCCAGGGTTTCATGGACGGGTATCGGGGTCTGAGCGACGAGATGGCATTCCGGACATTGATCCATGTGGGTGTCCATTTCATCTGCTGGGGAACTCAGACTGCCGGATGGGGCACGCCGCAGCAGGTTGAGGATGTGGCTCGGCTAGGGAGGGATATCATTCTCAGGGCTTGGGAGAAAGATCGCAGTTGGTTTGAGGGAGTGTGGAAGTCCTTGTTTCAGAGTGAAGAGTGAAGAGTGAAGAACGAAGATATGTTGCAATGTACTGCCAAAAGCTTACAGTACAAACCTAAGAATGAAGTGAGTCTGCTGATATTTGACTTCTATGCAGGCTATGCTATATGAGAGCTAGTGCTTACATACAGAGGATAGTCGACAAGGTAAATAGTAGTCATCTATCCCCATGACTACAACGGGTGACGGAACAGCAACTCTAGAATGCCACTTCAATGCCGTACTTCTCATAATCGAAATCTTCAGCCCAACCGTCATCAATCTCTCCCCGCCGCCCCTCCTCCCCAACCTCCATCATCCCCGTCCTCCCAGCGAGCACATCCCTCTGCCTCGCTTGATACTCGACGGCCACATCAGGATGCGGCACCCTGACACAGCGCTCATCTTCGGGTTGGCCATGTTCAAGTTGTCGCTTGAATGGTGTCTTTGTCCTAAATTTCTCCCCACCCTGGGATCGGATGAGCTGGAGGTCTGTGAAGAAAGAGCGACAGATCTGATAGAAAGTCAAGTGGTAGTATGTCCTTGCAGGCGGGCACTAACTAAACCAGTTTGGGGGAATGTGGCCATTTTGCAAACCACTGTTCAAGCCGATAGATAGTGGAGAGTAGGTAGAGTCTCTCTCCCTCTTACTACGCCCAGTATCTACTGGAAGTATTGTCTAGCCGCGTCCTATAACAGCAAGATGATATCACCCCTTCCTCCAAGCGCCATTCGAACAGAACCATCGCGCAGCATCAGGTTCAGCTGGCGATGATGATGATGATGATATCTCCATCACCTCACCCATCAGCTCCGCCAGGACCATGCATCCATCCATCCACCATGCTCTCCTCAATCACCAGACATAACGACATGATCAACCACCCCACCTGGTTGCCACCACTCAGTCCCCACCCGACACCCTGAGCCCCATCTGAGCATCATCCCGACCCGAGTCCGAATCAATCAATATTCGATCCCGGCCGAACGAGCGCAGCTATCATCCACTCGGCCCGAGACCAGCTCTTGTACACTGTACTGTAGTCTTTTCTCTCTCCGCCACCCGGTCTCATGATGGGTTGGGTTGGGTTGGCACGGCATCACCCGATCCTGCGCCCACTGGCCCGCCGTATCCACTTTACTAGTATGCTTTACAATGCGTCGTCCAGGTCTAGAACATAGGTCTAGACTGGGTCATTGATACCCGCACGGAATCGGAGTGGTGTGATGACATGGTTGCGGAGCTATATACTAAGGGAGGCGGTTGGAAAATCCGGGTTTTGGTAGTGGCAGTCGCATGATGAACTTGAGATGGACGGTCGACTGACTTCAGTTATTTGGCTGATATGGTGACAATACTTTCTTCGTGTGGAGATAATAAGCCTGTTCCGGCTGTGATAGACTGCAAGCCGCCAGATTGAGTAACCCTCGTCATTTTTAACAGCTGATTTAATGTAGAGTTGGCATCGAAGTCAGTGCATTATACGCTAGGCTTTACGTAGTATAAGCGGCTAAAGGAAGTCACATCAGGATATATACAGCCATCTCGAGAGTAGCAAGTCTATCAAGGGCCGGCCCATGTTCATAGCCTGGCACGGAATGTGCCCCGGATTTTATCCAGTCCCGAAGGACCATCGTAAAGCTGCTGTTCCACCAGACGCGTGTTGATCTGTTGGGGCAGGTTAGCTGGGTAACTTGGTACGACATGAAACGAAGGACGGCTCTTACGTGATGAGGACCCAGATCTTCCACACGCTCCACCCCAAGTAACCGCATGCATGTCTTGGTTTCATCGGATAGAACTGGGATCATCAGTAGTCACTCTATGGCATTTTTGGTTTGGAGCTTACTCTGCAGGGTGCGTTTCACACCCTCGACACCGCCGGCTCCTAAGCCCCACAGAGCAGGCCGTCCAATGCCCACGCCCCTGGCACCCAGACACAGGGCCTTGACAACATCCGTGCCTCGACGGATGCCGCCGTCGGCCCAGACCTCCAGTTTGTCGAAAACCTCGGGACAGTATTTCCGGATTTCTAGCAGCGTGTGCACCGCGGGAGGGGCGGTGTCGAGAGCACGCCCGCCGTGGTTGGAGAGGATGATACCCTTGACCTGGGGAGTGTGGAGAGATGCGATGTACGCATCCTCGTGGGACTGCAGACCCTTCAGAATGATGGGTCGGTCCGTATGCTTTGCCAACCAGGGCAAGGTCTCTCGCCATGTCAGTGATGGATCCGTGCCCGCGAAAAGTTGTCGTCCAACACCTCCTCCACCATTGTTGGCATTTGAAGCGCTATCCGAAGCCTTGTATGCAGCCTGGGCGGCGCTCGCAACCGGTGCCGATGCCCCCACTGCGTTGCCACGCTCATCGTCCTCTCGCTTACCCGGTACCGGAGCGTCCAGGGTGAGAACAATGAACTTGATCGCCTTGAGCTTGTTAATGCGTTCCAGCATGACCTCGCTCTTCTTCCGGTCTACCTGGACGTACAGCTGCCACCCAAACACCTGGTCTGGAGCGGCATCCTGGACAATCTGCTCTGGCGTCATGGACGCGTTGTTGGAAATGATCTGCATGGCCCCGAAGCTGCGACAGGCTTCTGCGATGCCCGCTTCGCCCGCGGGGTGGCCCAAACGGGCCATGGCGGCGGGCGACACGTAGATGGGCATGCCGAGCTTGTGGCCCAGGGCGGTGGTATCAAGGTCACATTTTGTGCAGTCGACGAACACCCGAGGGCGTAGGAGAATGGAGCGGTAGACTTCGGTGTTGAAGTGTTTCGTAATCTTGTCATCAGACGCGGAGTAGTAATAGGCCCAGGCCTTCTTGCTCACGTTCTTCGTGGCCACCTGCTCGATATCGTCCATGTTGAGTAGATCCTCCATCGGGGGCGGACCCTCCTGCTCCACCGCATCTGACGGAGGCTCCGCCTGCACCTTGGGCAGAGTATCAGCATTGACGGTTCCCAGGAATGCTTCGGATTTCAGGTTTTCCTCCAGGATCCCTGGGGGGTGGATGGGGTCATATTCCTCGGTGGCATCCTTGCCTGCGAGCTTCAGAATGATCCTGGCACCACCAGGGTGCTCTGATAGAAAGTCGGTAACCTGATTGGGGGGATTGTTTGTTTAGCCGAGAGACAAGGGCAAGAGAATCAATGGATATATGGTCGGGCGGACATACATCGTAGACTTTGCCATATAGAATTACCCAGCAGCTTTCTGGGGTGTTGTGTTTTGCGACTGAGGTTCCCCGTTAGCTCCCATGCTTTCCCTCGTGGACGGTCGCCGATGACGCAGCTCGGGGCTTTGAAGACCTACCTTCTGCCGCGTCGAAGACCTTGCCCATCTTCTCACCGTGTGCTCCGTGGATTCGGCTTGTAACTGATGGATGGGCGGGGTGGCAGAGGTTCAAAAGGGTCACACGGGGGAGAAGAAGAAGAGGACGGGGCAGCGGTCAAGGGGGAGAGGGGAAGGAGGTCGCTGGCGTCGGAATTGGCGAACGAACAGCCGAGCGCCATGCAAGTTGCAGCGATGGCGATGCGCGGTGGACAATCCACGCCAACCCCCATTTTCAGATGGGCGATTCGGACGGAAAGCCGAACGGCGGAGAAAGATGGGGGCGGCTATTGCGCCCGCTTTGGGCAATCTCACTCGCCGAACGCCCCCGGCTTAGAGAAAGGCGGCCGCCCATTGGTGGACCTGCTCTCGGCGCTGATATCATCGCGGCTGCCTCAGGTTCCGTCCGTTGCCCTGTTTGGGTATTGAACTGAGAGTGATTGATCGCTTCACCCTCCGGATATCCTCCGGCAGTGCCCAGAATAACAGCACCCAGCATTCTGTCTGTATTCTGTACGGAGTACGTAGTGTTATTGTGTAAGACAGTCTAGACACCCAACCCCAAGTCTCGTGCCTAGCCCACTATTCCCCTTCTAGCCACGGACGGCTCGTCCACGTGAGCGACGGACTGCTGCAGCTCCTCAGTTCGCCCAATCTCAATCTCAACCTCAACCTCCTCCTCGACCCGTTCAGAGACATACACCGGACGGTCTCTTCCCTCGTCAGCTTCGGGAGCTCGCAGATCGGAGAGGTCAACTCGCCCGCCGCGACTCATAACAAACGACCTGCTGGCGCCGTCCTTCCCGTCAACCGGAGAATCGGCTCATAATCATACCACGAGATTACATGACACGTCGCGATGTTCGAGGTGCGTCGGGTGACTGGGGAATGCCACTCTTCTTTATCGGCTTGCCCGCGAAGTGGTTGGTTGGGACCATGAGATTCGTACTAACTGGCACCAGCGTCGTGCTGCGGACCGCTATCGGCTCCGGATGCACCGTGCCCGCACCGTTGCACTGACATCTGACGAGATTGTCGAGGTGCGAGCCGCCCAGCGGACCTTCGAAGGAGCCTACATCCGGACCGCGCTCTCACAGTTCTCATTCGCCCTGGTGGTCCTCAAGATCTTCACCAGCGAGTTCTACAGTACCGGGGCGCTATTCGCCATCTACGGCACCGGGGTGCTCATCATCGGGCTCTTCCGTCGCCAGCAAGGCAACCGGCAATTCTTCGCCGAGGTGGGAGAAGATGGCATCCGTCACAAGTTCAGGACGAGTGGGAATGCGGTGGTGGTTCTGACGGCTCTGAGCATCGCCGCCTACGCCACCCTTATCGCGCTGACTCTGAGGTTGGACCACTAGACCCTCCCGACTCGCTGGCAGCCTAGCAAATCTCTAGGTAAGGCGCTTCTGGCCTCCCTGCGTAACTGCCAAGTGCCAAGCGTATCGCAGAATGTTGCTTCCATCCTCGGCCTATCCGGCGCCCGGGATGCGCAATGGACTTGCAGACCTGCCGAAAGGTTCTCTCTTACAGCCCAGTGGTGCGTGGTGTGGAGGTCGTACACGGTTTAGCTCGTCCCACGGCCAGATTATCAGCTATCCAGGCGTTGTGGGGTCAAGAGATGTTCCAGGTAACCTTACTAAATGCTCAGAATCGATGTGGTCAGATCAGTCGGGGTGGGAGGCTTGGCTCTGACTGGAGGGATCAGATGGGCAGCAAGGGAGAGACGTGGACCAATGGGGCCATCCTGTGCGAGACCGATGGGGACAAGGTAGTCCGAGATCGAGCGGAATCCTTGGCATGGCTGCGCGGCTGCAACAGAGCCGACCGAAATGTACAGATTCATGCGTATACCTCGCATAAGGAAGCGAGAATCTATGGGTTCCCGGTCGGGCCGGGGGGGTTTCAGGGCTGGCGGAATGCCGCCGAGAAGGGAGTGGTTGACACCCTTACCTAGGCCAAGCATTCTGGGGGTGCTTGTGCCTCCATCCATAGTTAATGCTAGATGCAATGACTATTTGTTTTCTTTTTTCTGTTGCTCTCCGATCGACGGTGCAGAATGACAAGCGGGGTCTCTGGTACAGCGGATAACCGGGAGGACCTTATAAAGCCGGAGGGTCATGGCGGTGGATATGATTTGACATCATCTGTGGTCATGCTGTAGATCAACCCGCGGAAGCTCCACCGTTTATTATTCCTGACGAACCGACGCAGTACCCAGGAATCAGTGACTTCATCGGCGGCGCCGCTGGGGCGTTCAAAAATATATGCCGGTCGCAGGTGCGAACCAATTCTTCTCAAGCTTCTCCCCATCCTCCAACCGAAGCCGCACCCGCCACCCCGTGCTCGAATCCCGTTCCTTGCCTGGAATCATTCGCCTTGGGGGCCTTCGGAAGACCCGGAAAAGGAGCCTTGCATTGCATGGTGCCGCCGCCCTGGAGGAATCGCGTGCTGTGATCCATCACTCTCGTCTCTTGTTGCCTCCTATCCTGGGGTGGGTGCCGTCGATAGCAGACCAGGCCAGACGCGACTAGACTCCGTGGTGGGTTGTATAAGAGAGAGAGAGAGAGAGAGAGTTGTTGGCGGAAGGAAACCCGCCGTGACGGACTTGGTTGACTCATCCGCGCACGACCACCACAACTTCCCCCTCCTTTTTTTCCCTCTCGACCCCTCCGTCATTGCCTCTTGGACAGCCGAACGGCGGCCAGTGCGGCCAGTGAATCGCCATCGCCTCTGCCCACCTCACTATATCTTCGACCTCTCAACTATCGAACCCCCCCCCCCCCCCTCCGACTCTCGAACTCCATTTTCCTTTTCCCTCCTCTCCCCCGCCGCATCTCCGGGCGCCACTCGCGGCCCCGATGTCTCAATCTCAACACACAGATATTGCACGCTCCGCCATCATGACTTGCGCGTCGCTGCCTGAGCATCAACGTGGCGCGTCGGCAAAACCCCACGGATCGCACTCCAGCTCGGGAGCCGGGAGGGACGCCAATCTTATGCCTCCCCCGAAGACGCTGGTCGGACGAGCGCTAGGGAACGAGCTGCATTCCGATGTCCACAAGGGATCCCAGGCGCCCAAGGATGGTGTCGGCTTTGCCCTAACAGACACTCCGGTTTCTACCGCACCCTCGTCTCCACAATTGTATGTTCCTCCCCTTTCCCTTCGCCTCCGTTGGTCCGTCCTTTTCGCCCGCTGCCTAGATCTCGCATCGGTTCCTCGAGGCGCCGAAAAAGAGCATTCTAGATCCTATCGGCCTGACGTCCTACACATTGCCCCGGAATGATCGACAGTCGTCAACTCGGGTCCTGTCGACCCGACTGGCCCTGTCGGTCCCGCGGCTGTCAGGCGTGATCCCATCATCTTATCTTGCATTCCTTTCCCTTCACCCGCCTTGCTTATTGCTTCTGCCCCTCTCTCTCTCTTCCTCCTCCCCTCCCCCTTTTGGCTTTTCATTGGATACACTGTCCTAAGCTAGTGTGAACTTGTCATCTCCGTGAAACGCTAACCCGCCTTGCAGCACAGCGAATACCACCCCTTCTACCCCCGGCCGAGTGCGCGCTACCACCCTTGATATTCCCGGTCTCACCAAGTCCAAGGTCTCGCCCGATGGCCGTATCGCCCAACGAGATGTGGGGTCCAAGCTAGTCATCGTCATGGTCGGCCTTCCTGCCCGGGGAAAGAGTTACGTCACCAAGAAGTTGGCTCGGTATCTGAACTGGCTGCAACATGATACAGAGATCTTCAACGTCGGAGAGCGTCGCCGTGTTGCTGCCGGAAAGTCCCCCGCCGTCGCGGGACGACGTCCCAGCCACAGAGCGAGCACCATTCACAGCGAGCTCGTCGATTCGGTGCGACGCCTCAGTGTCAGCGTGGGAACGATGAACCAACCGTCGAAGAAGGACATTCTGCCTGAGGCCACCGCGAGTGTATCGGACGGTGCCATTACATCGCCTCCCGAACTTGAGAGCACGCTCCCCCCTCCCGTGATCCCTACGAAGATCCTCGTCAACGGGAAAGAAAAAGAATTTCATGAGGACGACCCTGGGCAAAGTGAGATTGTCCCACCGTTCAACGCCAGCCCGGAGGAGCAGCAGGCTGTCCAAGAAGCATCCCCCGAGCCCATCGACCAGTCCGCCAGCTTTTTCGACCCCAAAAACCAGCTGGCTGTGAAGCTCAGAGAGCAGGTGGCTTTGGATACGTTGGATGAACTGCTGGATTACATCCTCGAGCAAGGCGGCAGTGTCGGCATTCTCGATGCTACCAACAGTACCATGGAGCGTCGCAAGGCGATCGTTGATCATATTCGCCGCCGTGCTGGCCCCGAACTCAACATCTTGTTCTTGGAAAGCAGTTGTGTGGACCAAGAACTGCTGGAATCCAACATGCGCCTCAAGCTATCGGGTCCCGACTACAAGGATCAAGATCCGGTCAAGGCGCTCGAGGATTTCAAGCGACGTGTCAGCCTCTACGAAAAGTCGTATGTCCCTCTGGGCGAATATGAAGAGAAGAACCGGATGGCATACATCCAGATGATCGACGTTGGGCGCAAGATGGTGTCCCACCAAACCCATGGCTTCCTCTCCTCTCAGGTGGTCTACTACCTTTTGAACTTCAACCTATCGCCTCGTCAGATCTGGATCACACGGCACGGTGAGAGCAAGGACAACCAGCTGGGTCGCATTGGCGGCGACTCGGAACTCAGCGAGAATGGCCATCGGTACGCACGGGCGCTGAATCGATTCATCGATCACCAGCGACAGCAATGGGAGCTGGTGCAGAGGCAAAAGGAAATGCTGCGGCACTTGCCCCCTCGCCCTGGTGACAGCACGCCCCCGAACCCGTCGTGGATCCCCGGCGGCCGACCCCGCAACTTCTGCGTCTGGTCCTCCATGATGCAACGTTCCGTGCAGACGGTCGACTACTTCAACGAAGACGACTACGATGTGAAGCAGATGAAGATGCTCGATGAGCTCTACGCGGGCGAGATGGAAGGCTTGACTTACGATGAAATCTGCGACAAGTTCCCGAACGAGTACGCCTCCCGTCGCAAGAACAAGCTCTACTACCGCTACCCCGGACCTGGCGGCGAAGGGTACCTAGACGTGATCAACCGGCTTCGCGCGGTGATCATTGAGGCGGAGCGGACGACCGACCATGTTCTGATGGTGACCCACCGGTCCGTGGCGCGCGTCCTGCTGGCGTACTTCCGTGGGCTGAAGCGCGACGAGGTGGCCTCCCTGGACGTGCCCCTGGGGATGCTGTACATGCTGGAACCCAAGCCGTACGGGGTGGAGTTTAAGGCGTACCGCTACAACACCAACACCGACTGGTTCGACTACATCCCGGACTTCAAATTGCAGCAGGCCCCTACCCACTAGACGTGGTGGCGGTTCCGCTTTGCTTTCGCCATCTCCACTACTGGGATCGAAATCCATTGTAACAACTTTCTTCCTGCATGGCGAGAGGCGTTATCCGACCCCACCCTCCGTCACTTGACTTTCTTCTCCTTCTCTTATTTTCCTCCTTCCGGCTTCCTGGAGTTGTGGTGCCTGTGATCTTCTATGTGCTGCTCACCTTTCCTTCCCTTTCTACTACGTGTATTATGCCGGGGAGATGTCCTTCACGATTAGCGCGCACATCTCCTTCTTGGGCGCCGGCCGATTGCTCACCCTCTTCATGATTCCTTCTGGGTATGTCCTTACTCGCATTATTGTCTCCGGCGTTAGGGGTGCTCTCCAAGACTTGGGGTGGAGGTTCGGAGGACGTAATGGCAAAGGGATGGCTGTCTTCAGATTAGACTCCGCTACTAAACTTCTTACACTTCGCTGTGTGTGTGTTATGTCTGCATGTTTGCTATCAAGAGCATCGCACGATAAATGTCCGTTGCCTGATTTAAACCTAGAACGATCAATGTAAAAACATGTTCTGTTTCCAACCATTCCCTATAGATCGTCTTTCTCCTTTCAAGCAATCTTCTTGACCTGCTCAAACACCTCCAAGAAAGTCTCCGGCTCATCGGCCCCCTCGACCGCATACTGCCCCTGGACCATGAAATACGGCACCCCCGTCACCAACTGGCGCCTTGCCCGCTCCGCCTCCAAGTCGACCTCCGCGCCTCCCTCCTCCGACTCAAGCAGCCTCACCACCGCCTCCCTCTCCAGCCCAGCCCCCACCGCCGCCTCCACCAACACCTCGGGATCCGTAATGTTCTTCTCCTCCTCGAAATACGCCCGGAACAACCTCTCCACCACCCTCGTCTGCAGCCCCCCAACCAGACTCCCCTCCAACGATGCCTCCCCCTCCCCCTCCTTCTCCTTCTTCCCCGCCCACCACACCACCCGATGCGAATCGCGCGTCCGCCCCGTCCGCCCCCCGAAACTGAACTGCACCCCTTCCGTCCGGCCCACCGCCGTCAACCGGTCGAAGATGGCGAAGGCCCGGTCCCGGCCGAATTTCGTCGCGTAGGCTTCCGTCTTCTCGAGGCCGGGGAATGCGGGGGAGGCGGGATTCAGGTAGAATGCGTGCCAGGTCAGGGTGAAGGTGTCGCTTGGGTAGGTCGTTTTGTGGAGGGTTATGGCGCGTGAGAGCCGGCGGAAGCCGATGTAGCACCACTGTTTTTGATTAGGATTTTGTTGGAGGGGAGCGGGGTTGGGGGTGGGGGTGGGTATGCGTATGCGTACCGGACAGATGGTGTCGGAGATGATCTGGATGTTGAAATTGGTCATGGTGATGGGTGGATGTATTGTGCAGCTATCTAGGGATGATCAGACAAGAGTCAGAGTGGTTGAATGGCGGGGAAGGTGAGAAAGTGGTGGTTGTAAATCTGTATAGATAGAAATTTGAGCATCGTCTCGAGGCAGCTTGATTTGTCAGCAGGTTGGAGACGGTCCGATGGGTAGAACCAAAGTACTTAGGTTCTTCTGGGTCACTCATAGGAGTTGTTATATACAACTGGTCGATCACCCCGCCACGAGTGACATCATCGCGGAAATCCGGGGAATGCCCGGATTCTTGGAATGCTTCAAGTCCGGGAGGAAGGACTGAGGAGTAGTCCTCCTCTTCTCCCTCTTTTCTCCTCATTCAGGAACCAACCTGCCTGCCACCCTGCCACAGCTCTCCATGATCACCGCGCTTCTCCTCCGCGGCCATGATTCCGTCTGGGCGTCTCTCCACGCCGTCATCCTCAACATCCCCCCTTCGCGACTCCGCATCTTCCCCTTCCTGGCCGGCTTGGTCTGGTTCCTGACTCTGTCTGCTCTGCTCCTGACCTGGCTCGGTCGTGGCATGCCCAAGTACCCGGGCCAAAGCAATCCCCATGTCGCGTGAGCTGCTCCGAACCTCTTCTTCCTCTATCCTCTATCGCAACCCTCATGCTTATTCGTCTATTCGCTAGCTTCATCTCCGACATCGCCTCGTTCGAATTGAAGCCCCTCTTCCTCGTCGGTGCCTCCATGACCGCCGTCGGATTCCTGTTCACCGTCGCTGCCGTCCATGTCGTCCGCTACGAGCCCGGATTCGCCCTGGTGCGATGTCCCCATCCCGACAACGAGAACACTCCCCCTTCCCTTCACGACCCTGAAAACAACAACACCGCCCCGGATATACACCGTCACATCACCCCAGCCAACGAAGACGAAGACGAAGACGAAGACGAATGTGAAGACCTCGACACCCTCAAAACCCTCAAAGTCATCTCTCTGTTCTCCATCTTCGCCTCCGGAATGGCAAGCACCGCGCTCATCCTGCTCGGCGTCATGGATACCTTCCGCTACAAGTACGCCCACCATATCTTCCTCCGTATCTGCTTCGGTGGTCTGGCTATCCAGTCCGCCGGCACCGCAATCGTGTATTCCAATGAGGTCCTGAGCTTTGCGTCCTATCTGTACCATTGGGGCATGTGGCAGCATAACTGGGGAAAGAGGAGTCTCCGAGTGAGAGTTTTGTATGTTATGTGACTCTGCAACCTCCTTTCCCTCTCCCTTTTCTTACCTCCCTCAGACTCCCTATACAACATGTATACCACTCACATCTACTACCAACCAACCCACTAACCCACGCAGCGCATCCCTCTCGACCATCCTAATCCTCATCCAACTCTTCCTCGGCGTAGCTTTTATCTCCCTCACCGTCCCCGAAGACGCGCATGACTACCGCACCGCCGGCATCATCGAATGGATCATCGCCTTCCTGGGCACTATCTACCTCTGGCTATTTTGCGGCTTCTTCGATCGGTACGTACCTCCCTTCCCCTGATCCCCATTCAATCCACCTTATCCTCTTGGACGCTGTGAGTATGAGTGAGCTAGTGAGTGAGTGCGCTAATTCTCATTCCTCCATTCCTATTCCTCATAGAACAAACTTCGACGGCTACATCTACTCCGTTTTATATGAATCCGCTGCTAACGGAAAACTTCCCATCCGTGGGCCTTTGTCTGGAGTCGCGGGGTCTTCGCATACGGAAAGGGATTCGGAGCGCGCCCCGTTGCTCTCTACTGCGTCTGGGACGGGGCGGTATACATGATCATGATTATGATAGAGTGGGTATTGGGGGGTCTTGGGGGGGAAGGGGAAAGGGGGACGTGGGCTGTGTTGAGGTTGCGTGTTTGGTGCATCTACATACACTTGCATTAGAAGCTTGAGCGTTTCGTTTTCTTTTTTTTTCATGCCAGAACAATGAAGACATGTTGTTATGATAACAATGGCGGAATGAACTGAAATACTATATTTTGAAGCATCGAGTCCGTGAGTAAAGCAGACATCGTTGATGGGCAAGAGATAATATCGTCTCCCACCCTTAGACCACTAGGCCCTACGATGTAGGCATACTCGATGAAAGTCCAGTCATTCTCATGGGTATAGAATCATTTCCATTCTAACTAATGACGCTCGCTGGGGTTCACTTTTAATCAAGTAAAATGCTAAGAATACATACATACATCGACAAGACACCCTATGTATACAATCACAAAGGTGGATGGACAATTTTACATCGCAATGCACTGTACACAGCCCTGCCTCACCCCTGCCCCCCCCTTTGCTAGACCGGCACTTTGGATAGCTAGTCATCCGATCAAAGCGCCTGTCCACCCTGGTTGACCAGTTGCCACGGGTGCGCCTGGTTGGCGAAACCGGTCGAGTTCAACGTGGGAGGGTTCGCGAGACTATCACGCTCCCGTATCCTCTCGACAGTAGAGTTATACTAATTGCCATGTTAGTCAGGAGGGAGGGGGGGTAAGAATGGAAGCCTAGCACGGCTTACCTTGAAGGCAAAGTTCAGGACCAGCGCCACGGCCAGTCCGATGCACACGACAATAGGACCGAAGGTGTTGTCCAGGTCGCGTCCGCTGCGTTGGCGGATGAGGCGGGCCCGTTTCTCGTGCATGTACCATCCCCACGCGGCAGCAAAGATGGCGAAGCACGTGTAGACAATGGACAGGGCACGAGCCACATCGTTGTCCTTCCCGGCCGCGTTGTACAGACCCAGCGAGAGCGAGGACAGCAGGATGCTGATATGGAGCCATTTGATGAACGTTCGCTGGTTGGCGAGCCAGACCTTGGTTTCGACCCGGACCGGGCCTGAATCCTTGATCCACGTCCCGGGTTCCCGGACGCCAGGCGGCAAGGCAGCCTCGTCGGCGCGGTTGGCGCGGGACAGGGGGAAGGAGGGGAACAGAGCGGCCAGCCGTTTCAGCGTCACGGGCTGCTCCGCTTGCTCTCCTTCTTCCACTTCTTGGATGGGCTCGTCGCGTTCGGGTCTCGGCGCCACCTCGGGCGCCGACGGACGCTGGGATGGCTGTGCGTGTGCGACCTGCGGAGACTGGCGGCCCCGTGAGGAAGATTCCACGTCGGTGAACTTATGAACCGGGGATCCCACCAGGGGCCTTGCTGCAGGACTCTTGCCGCCCAAGAAGCTTCCAACCGCCATTTCCTCCTCGGCACGCTTCGCAAGTCGCTCTTGTTCCTCGTGGAAAGCCGTCTCCGGATCCCGTCGGATGTCACTTTCCAGCTCACCAAGCCAGAAGGGGAAGCTGTTTACGTAGTCTTCGAAGAGCTGGGCCACGCCGTGGACGAATTTGGAGAACCGGGGGGCTTCCTTCACGAGATGGGAAACCATGAGGTCCTTGATCCACTCGGCATTGTGCGCCGTACTGCCCCTCAGCTTGATTTCCAGCAGGGCATGGGGGAACCGAGCGATTTCGCCGGTTCTGATGCGGCTGAACGGATACTCCATGTTGGCATCGTCGATGTCTCCACGGTGCCACTCATTCGCCTCCCGACAAGGGCGCAGCTCCTCCAGTGAGTCCTCTCTGATCAGAGCCAGATTGGTATCCAGAGAAATCCGGATCCGGTCATCTCCAGGGATCTGGAAGGCCATGCGCGTGTAGTTGGCTCGGAGCATCGGCTGCAGGTTGTGTTCCTTGATGAAGGATTGCAGCTCCTCGACGTCCTTCTTGAAAGACTCGGCATGCTCCGATTCCCCGTTGCCCATGTTTTCCATCCGATGCACCTTCTTGTCGAATCGGTATTCGCCGTCAAGGAACTCCTTGACATGTTTCTGCTTCAGTTGCACCTTCACTTCCCTACTGCGATCGTCATCCGTCACAACCTTCTTCTCCAGGAAGATAGCGGGCTTGTCCTGCAGGTTGCCAGTCCAGCGCAGCCGAAGAGAACCGGCCTCAGGGGCACGAGCGACCTTCTGGGTGTAGAGGTCGAATTGCGGGTTGTCGAAATACAGGGAGGTAATCGTGGGGTCGTCGGGAACGGTGGTAAGGTCCTTGGAGGTACCAGGGTTGTAGATGAGGACGGGAAGTTGCCGAAGAATATAGGTCTTCACCTCCAGGACATTATCTGCGTGCACCCAGAATTTGAACGAGGAGTAGGCGCCCTGACCAAACCGAGACTCGGCGGGGTCCTTGATCTCCACGACGCCCTGGCTAAGGATCTCCCGGGCGAAGGAGTACATCACAGACAATCTGCGGACCAAGGGCGAGTAGTCCTCTGAGTTGAATGGCAACTGCGAGAGCCGCACTTGCAACAAAGGCTTCACCCGGTATCTGGTACCGCGCTTGCGGTCATGCTTCTTTGCGGCCTTGAGGAAGCCCGTGAAATTGATCCGACTATATTTTTCCAGCTCAGTCACCTCTCTGGTGATACTGTCCAACTCTTCGAGGACCCCGGAGGCGACCGTCTTCTTCTCTTCACCGTTCACAATCGCAGGGGTCTCGTCATCGGCAGTGGTAGTCAACGGGCGCAACCGGGTCTCACAGGCCGACGTGCGCTCTCTCAGCTGCTGTAGCGTTTCCATCTGAAAGGCATTGACCTTATCGAGCTGCACGTTTATCAACTCCTCGACGAAGGCCTCCTCATCCTGTTCGGTCCATGGTGTGGTTTCCGAGTCGCTGCCATCTCCAGTGACATCATGCTCCCGGAGCAGGGCCTTTAGGCGGTGGTAGTCGATATAATTCCCACTCCAGGGGGGATAGATGGAGTTCCGCAGAGTCTTTCCAAAACGCATGTCGGGCGATGCTGGGATAAGGAAACTGGGCACGCGACAGTTGAAAGGAAAGAGATACTAGCTCCGCAAGGGCTGGGGTCTAGTAGTGGGCAGAAGGAATGCGGACTGCGGACTGCGGAGACGCTGCCGTCGGATTGAGAAAAGGGCAGCAGCAGTGTAAGCAAGGGATGGATGGGAGCGGAAGAAATCACCTCGCTGGAAGAAGGAGGGGGGGAGAAAAGTGTGGCGAGTGTTTCAAGAGCCTAGAGAAGCAGCGACAGACGGGAGATTGATCTAATATACTCTAGTTCGCAGTGAGAGCCGTTTAGCCTGGGCGAGTCGTTGCATCCCATCGCCGTATCCATGCACGTGCGCCCGGCACTGTGGCTCTTGCCCGTTTAGTGTCACGGCTGGCCCGGCCGGCTCCTGCTGATTGGCTGCGGCGCCGGGCAGCTCCCCGGCCGGCCTCGAATTGGCCGTCAAGCTCCCCCGCCGTAATACCAGTACCGTACGTCGTCCTAACGCGGCTCTCTCGCCGATAAGCAGGCCGCCTTTTGGGCCGACGATGATGTTATTATATTCGCTTTCCGACAGCAGCTTGCCGACAATAATACGGAGTACACAGTATCTATCTACCTTTGTAGTACTGGTATACCGCTGTCTGTCGCCTTTTCTCCACTGCAGTGGGGATCGCCTCCTCTCCTCTTCAACAAAAATCTCACTGCATATGACCTTAATGCTCCTCCTGGCCAATGGATTCCCCAAGCCTCCCATCACCCCAGGAGCCTGTCTCGTTGGCCCAATCCCTCCATGACGTCTTGTCAGACCTTCACCAGCGTCCATATCCCCACGTCCCCAATCCGCCGTCGTGCAAGAAACGCGCCTCTGTCGCCCTCATCCTTCGCGTCCGTCCCACATATAACCATTGGCCTGATCCCTCATCCTTTCCACCCCCGACCGATTCCGCCTCCGCCTCCGCCAAAACCCGCTTAGATACTTTCTTCTTGCAGTCCTGGGTCCAGAACGGGGAGCCCGAGGCGCTGTTCATCAAACGAGCCTCGAGGGTTGGAGATCGCTGGACTGGCCATGTCGCCCTCCCCGGTGGGAAGCGAGACCCGGAGGATGCCGACGACAAAGAGGCTGCGATCCGAGAGGCCTCGGAGGAGATAGGACTTGATCTGACTACGAATGACTGTGTCTACGTTGGGAATCTGCCGGAGAGAGTGGTAACTTCGAGCTGGGGCACTGTTCCGTATGTACTCTGCTCTCCCCGTCCCTTCTGCCGCTGGTTTCACCGTCTCCTCGGCTGGAAGCACGCACGGCGCTGACCAAATTCGCTTTCCTTAGGTTGATGGTCCTTTGCCCTTACGTCTTCCTGCTAACGAGCAGCGACTCCCCGACCCTAAAACTACAACCCACAGAAGTGGCTTCAACCCATTGGGTACCCCTCAGGGCCCTGCTCTCTTCGTCCTTGCGCACAGTGGAACATGTGGACATGTCTCAGCGGTTGGCGAATATGGGCGGGCTCATATCCCGCCTCGCATACCGCTCCTTGATGGGGTTCATGCAGTTTGCTGCCATCCAGTTAAGCCCAACTGAGAGCCTGCAGTGCAACTCGACTCCTGGATATGTTCCGGGGAACACCCAGCCGCCTGCGTCGCTGTTTCAGCGATGGAAATCGTGGTGCGTTGGCGGTCAAGCCGAGTCCAACACTCAGAGTCAACCTCTCCTACTCTGGGGCCTGACACTTGGGATCTTGGCGGACTTTCTAGATATGCTTCCACCACATACTGCTGTAGAGCTATGGAATTACCCGAATTTTACCGCGCCTGACCTGCGACTGCTTATAAATACCCTTACATATCGTCTGCGGAAACGCAACCGACAGCAGGTCAAGTCTGGGGCCCGCCCCAGCAACACCGCAGTGGACAGTCAGACAGCTGCACTGCCCGTGACGAAGGTGACCAGCGATTCGAAAGCCGATCACAATCAAGTCGGCATTGGGGGACTTGGAGTGGGCAGGTATTATGGCCCGTCGGACCAAAGCCCCGACGAGAGTACATATGCAGTTGGTATCATGCTCAACGGCTACTACGACCGAGTCCGAGTCGCCATCTATATGTTTGTCGTGTGGAGGATCGCGCTGGGGTCGACAGCGGCCATTTATGCCTGGAAATTGCTCCGTCGACTTCGGTAAATGTGCCTCGTTCATTGTTTATAACCAGATGGAGATGTAAGCCATGCCAATAGAGTTGTTGTATATGTGTTTTATCTCGACATCTCGACATTGGAAGTACTACCTTACCTAGTTAGTAGATAGTGGTTGCCGACATGGTGTTTCCAATACAGCATTACCATGGTAGCCGAAACCCAATAGTATGTATGGTACGGTAATTACAAATCGTAACTTACCTTGCGCAAGACGGCTGCGTATCGCCCATCGCCTCCCGTCCCTGGCGGGCAAGCTTATCATTGTTCTCATTGTCATTTCCTTCCTCGGCTGTCTTGATCCACTCACATCCAAACAACCTCTTCTCAACGCCAGCCTCGGGTTCCCTTTCCATGTCCCAGTAGCTACCATGGCAGCGACGCAGAAGCTCTACCCGCGCGCGACTGTGAAGCGCGTTGTCAAGGCTCACTCCAATCGCAGTCTGAGCAAGAATGCAGATATTCTGGTAGGAGGCCCTTTAATAAGCTCAGATGTCCAATGACGGGAGACTGACACGAACGCGCTCTTCCTCTTCAGATCTTCCTCGATTACATGCTGTTTATGCAAGAGTGAGTCGGTACCCTAGTCTATTGCCCGCGTTCGATACGCCGCCGCCATCCATAAATGCCAGTTTGGAGAGGAGCCGAGAGCAGAACGGAGCATGAGCGCGGTGCTGACGATCCGGTGGTCTATTCAGGTTGATGCGGGAATCCTCAATTCAGTCGCGGAAAGCAGGCGAGAAGAACATCTCGCCCAATAGTGTCCGGAAGGTGACTGAGGTATGACATTCTTTGCCTGGACGTGGTGTGTGTCCTGGTCGAGACTGACCCTGGATGTTCGATTCTCTATAGAAGACACTGCGGAAGTTCAAAGGTTGAGTTTGTGCACCATGGGAGTCGACTTCATTCCCTGGGCTTCTGCCTAACTCGTCAATGAGATCTCGAGCTGCCTGGCATAACAACGGCACCACACAGCGTTGGATTGGGGGAGAGTTCTATAGTTTCTTTTTGGGTTTGTCTTTATCTGTTTCCGGATTTATTGGGGGTGGGGGCTTCTATTGTGGAATGGGCTGCGGAGTAGTTCAGGCGATAGAAGCTGGTAAGGCGTTGATCAGGAGTTGTGATGATACCCAACAATCATGGTGGCCTTCCAGCCGCAGGGGTCTCCCCTGTCGGAATTGAACCTGTACAGTAGATACATACAAAGTAGAGGTAACCAAGGCTCCAAGTATCAGCGACCTCCACCCAACCACAGCCCGTCGCGTCGGCGGTGGCCCCCGTCCGAGCGCGAATTGGGGCCAGAGGGTTGGGACGGACGAGAGCTGAGAGGTTCGGAAGAGTTCCACCCGCATCTTCACTCGCGCTCTCATCCACCGCCGTCGACGCCGCCTTTGTTTCTCTCTCTCCCAGTCACTCCATTGATTTACGCGCTCCCCCTACGCCCTTTTACGCCTTTACTTCTTTCTACCTTGACATCCCTCCCCTCATCCCCCCCCAAGCTCCTCCCTCCATTTTTATCCAAAGACTTAAGACTGCAAACACCAACAACCACTCTCGGCGTCCATCTCACAACTCAGCGTCATGGCTGCCACATCCATCAACACGAACTCTCCCTCACAGTCCGAACCTGCCTCGGAGAAGCTGAAGCAGAAGCAGAACCATGCCTCTAGCCCTTCGATCTCATCCAAGCAGGAAGTGAATGGCCTGGACAACCTGGATCACCAACACTTCAAGGAGCTGCAGAGGTGCGTCAGTCATGGAAGCCCACCGCCTGCGCATTCGCAAGATTTGGGTCTTGTGTCTTGGGAAAGGCCCATCCGGATTGAATACTGACAGGGATGCTACAGAAATCTGCGCAATGCTCTCAAGAAGCTGGTACGTTGAAAATGACTCATCCTAGTCAGGTCGCTGGTCCATCGCTCACATCTCTTCCTCATACAGAACGCAACGGCTAAGGTCGATGCCATCCTTGCGGAGAACCCCGGCAAATCGTTGGACGAACTCGTCGACGAGAAAAAAATCAATGTCGATCAAAAGGCTCAGGCCTTGAAGAAGCCCGGTCTTCAGGCCACTGTGGCCCAGATCGAGGAGCAGATCGCTCAGTACAAAGACTTCGCTTCCCATTACGAGGAACGGCTGGTCAGCCAGAAGGCGGAGCTGGAGAAGGCCCACAAGGAGCAGCTCGAAACTCTCCGGGAACAAGCGGCCACTGAGGCCTCAGAGACCAGCCAGAAGGAGCTCCGGCAGCGGCTGCTTAGCCTCAGCAAGTTCCTTTGCGCGGCCGCGACCGTGAGACGGTCTGGAGACGAGACTGCCAGCGAAAGCCGTGCGTTCGAAGGTGTCCTCTTCCAGGTTTACGGCGGCACCCAGGAGGCAGTCACGTCCATGCTGAAGATCATCGATGGCGCGGACGAGAAGGTCGTCGGCGTTGACGGCACTGAACTCGAAGTCACTTGTGCGCACTACACCCCATGTCCTGTCCTTTTCTGGTCCTAATAGTCTTTTTTTTTTTTTTTTTTGATTAGATGCAAGGGTTAAGCAGGCTTCCGTTGAGCTTGCTCCCTCCTCCGGAGACGAAGCCCCCGAGGCGGCACCGGTGTCGGATCCTACTGTGGCAAACGCCGGCTACACCGAGCTCCAGGATACCTCCTACTCCACCGATGCTGCTGTCGTGACCGACACCACCCCCACCGATGCCGAAACCGAACCCGAGCAGGTCCCCCCTCCTTCTCAGACGTTGGTTGGGGACGGTGCTAACCCCGTGGCGGAGGCCAACTGGGATGCCAACACCTCTGGCATTTCCTCTGCCAACACGGAGGGCTGGATTGAAGTCCCCCGGGACCCGGCTGAGACCGAAACGGGTCTTGAGGCAACCCCCGCGGCGGTCGAGGTGGAGGTCAAGACTGCGGTGGAGACAACCGATGCGAGCGGGGAGAATGCGACCGTGCCCAAGCCGGCCGAGGGAGCCGCGCACCACCAGAGACAGCACAGTGGCCGCGGACGTGGCCGTGGTGGCCATGGACGCGGGCGTGGCGATGGATTTCGGGGACGCGGACGTGGTGAATTCCGAGGCCACGGTCGCGGTCGTGGACGGGGTGGTGGCCGTGGCCGTGGCGGAGCCAATGGCAACGGCAACGGCAACGGCATCCCGAGTGCTGCCCCGGCTGGAAGCCAGTAAGCTGGTCTCTCGGTTGGGATGTAGTAGATCGGTCGTCTGCTTCGAAGGCCTTGTCTGGGAGAAGTGCCTCTCTGCATCGACTTAATTTCGACTTCACGCCAGCGCCTTATTGCTTCTTCGCATTGTCCTGGGCATCTTCGACACTGCGTCTCTGCGTTTTCCTCCTGCTCTATGTGGCCTCCGTGGCCTCTGACCTTCACATGTCTTTCATCTCTTCATACTAATAAACTCATGGGTAATGGCGGTGTCATGGTTGACGAAAGCAATGACTCTTGAAATGATTACAACAACGGGTATGGGAGGGCGAAGAAGGATGGCCGGCGAGCCAGCCGCTCGGCAACTTTGCTCTACGTTTCTTTTGGATCTGCTTGCCAAAAGTTCCTGTTGTATATGTTTGCGACTATTGAGCGTGCATATTGTTGCTCTTTGATATCTTTTCCTTTTCTTGTCTTTCGCGCTTTGATTTCCGCTTCTGCGGAGCCATTGCATCCCGGTGATGGGGGTGATGAAGGTGATTCTCTTGTCGCTGCCCCTACACCGTTCCTTTCATGTATTTTATTCACATACATCTTGTTGGCACGTGGAGACGGAGGTCTGGACGGTTTACAGCAGAGGGGGGGGGGGGGAGACTCCGGCTGTTGACAGCTGGAGGGATGAAGCTACTGCAGTAGTGAGGCAATGGAACGCGCGGCATGGTCTACTCTTCCCATCTCGGAAGCTGGTGGCAGACAGTAGTCCGTAGAAGGTAGACTAGAGTCTTCATGACTATCTACTAGATACCAGTACTAGTCAGTCGCAGGTAGCTGTAGCTGGCCGAATGGGGCAGTCATGTCCGAGCAGGGATGGCACGTAGGGTTCAGGGCTATGACATAAGAAGCTGTCGCGTTGTCATCTCGTGTCTTGTCTCTCTCTCTTTCTCCCCTCTCTCCCCCTCACCCCTTCCCAGCTCTCGTCTCACTTCCCCATGCTGGATTAATTCGTTTCTTGCTACGTTTCCTTTTCTTTCCCTTTTTTTTTTCTCTTTGGCGTCTCCTCTTCCGGACTTCTTGCGCACTCCAACTCCTCCAGATCAACAATGGCGGTAGCCGCAGATCAGCGGAAGAAGATCCTCAAGGTCTTGATGACCTCGTTGCTCTTGGATTTGGTACGTCTCCCCTCCAGCTTCCACCGCAACCTGCACTTCTAACCGCCGTCGACCAGATATCCTTCACCTTCATTCTTCCGCTCTTTCCGTCTCTTCTCACCTTCTACCGCAACCAAGATCCCTCGCCGAACTCCCTTCTAAACCGCGTCTTCCACTATCTCAACGCCTACAAGAACGCCTTCGCCAAACCAATCGACTCTCGCTATGACATCGTCCTCCTCGGGGGTGCCCTCGGCTCCCTCTTCTCCTTCCTGCAGGCTATCGCAGCTCCCTGGATTGGCCGTCTCTCCGACAAACGCGGTCGCAAAACTGCTCTCCTCTGGTCCATGGCTGGTAACACCCTCAGCGTCGCTCTCTGGGTCGCCGCGACGGATTTTCGCACTTTTCTCGCCAGTCGCATCGTCGGCGGTCTTAGCGAGGGTAACGTCCAGCTAGCCAACGCTATTGCGACCGACATCAGCGACCCCAGCCAGCGCGGTTCCACCATGGCCCTGGTCGGCGCGTGCTTCAGCATCGCCTTCACCTGCGGTCCCGCCCTCGGAGCCGCCCTCTCCAACATCACCACCGTCGCCGCAAACCCATTCGCCACCGCCGCCGGCGTCTCCCTCCTTCTCATCGTCGTCGAGACCGCCTACCTCTACTTCTGCCTCCCAGAAACTCACCCTCGCTTCACCAAACTTAGCCACACATCCTCTACAACCACAACTACCAACACTGACAAGAACAAGGATGAGCCTTCCTCCTCTTCCTCCCCACGGAAACACACCAACAACCCCGCCCTCCTCAATGCCATCCACTTCCTCTTCCTCCTCCCCTTCTCCGGCATGGAGTTCTCCCTCCCCTTCCTAACCGCCACCTTCTACGCCGGCAGCCAAGCCAGCCCCTCCGCCCTGAACGGCCGTCTCCTATCCATGATGGGTCTCATCGCCTCCCTGCTTCAGGGCACCGTGGTGCGCCGCCTCCCTCCGCTCGTGACCGTGCGCGCCGGCGTCGTCGCCTGCACCATCTCGTTCTTCATGCTGGCGCGCGTCTCCTCGCTGTCCGGCCTATACGCTGCCGGTGGCCTGCTGGCCATCACGAGCGCCACCGTCGTCACAGGTCTGAACAGTCTCGGCAGCTTCGAGGCGCAGGAATCCAACCGCGGAGCCGTCCTGGGTCGTCTCCGCAGCTGGGGCCAGGTCGGTCGCGCCGCGGGTCCCTTGCTCTTCTGCTCCCTTTTCTGGTGGGCTGGGCGCGAAATCGCCTACACCACTGGTGGCATCGCAATGGTGACCGTCTGCGTCGCCGTCTTCAGCACCTTGAAGTCGCCTCCCATTGGCGCGGGTGCGCCGCAGCAGAAGAAACCCAAGGCCTAATACATTCCTAACCTGGAATGGGTGCCATCTGTTTAGGTTGGTGCTAATGTTTACGCTTGGATCAGATAAAACCCCCCGGGGGGCCTGCTATGTAAACCAGGTATATGAATGACCTCACAACTGTACTGTCAGTCTAGAATTAGATATGTTAGAATCATGCAACAGAATCCACTGGCTGGCTCAGTGACAAGACCATTATTCATTATTGGGTATTGTACATCTAGAGAGAGGAGTAAGTTCAACCAAATACAAATAGAAATAGAAAAGAGCACAGAAGAGGGGAGAGGAGAGCAAATGAGACATGAGGCAGATATAATGTCCACTCTAGACAGAATGGACTGCGAACGCCGTAAGAAATACAGCCCCAAGCCCCACGGGGATAGATAGATATTGGGCAACGTCAGTCAAACCCGAACACCGTTTCCCTGGAGGCCCTGTATTTTATGCCCCCGACCGTCTGTTCACTTCAAAGGAATGGAAGTACTAGGTGCTTAGTAAGTAGTAAACGTGACGATATGAAACGGAACCTGATATGCACGGTACTGGACTCAACTACGACCAACGGCGAGAATCAGAATCAGATGACCGATCGCGACTGCTGCAAGGGAGTTCATAGCCGTGGCAGCCCTGGATGGCGAATCCGGGCTCGGTCGCGGGATCCAGCGATCCCCTCGCCTTGCCGATTAACCAGTCCGTCAGGGTGACGAATTTGGACGTGCGGTCCCAGCCACGCGCATTATCAGCGTGCTCGATCGTGTGCGACGCAATGCGACCTTCCTCGTCAAAGGAGAAGATGAACAGTCCTGTGAACTGCTCCTCCTTGGACAGCTTGAATATTGGGGCGTCGCCGCCTAGTAAAACACTAAGCCCTTTGTTGATGCCGGTTTTGGAGGAGGATAGATGGCTGTCGGGGGTGTTTGAGGGGGAGTCAGAGCTTGTAGCGGGGCCAGCGGCAGTACTGGTACTGGTGTTGGGGGTGACCGGGTGGGTGGTATCGCTTCGCGGTTCGGTCCTCCATCGGACCACCAGACGCTCGTCGCTGGGGTCGTGATAGCCGGTATTGCATCCCGGGTCTAGCACTGTTCCTGCGTGGACGATGCGCTCGCTCAGAATCTGTAGTTTGACGTTGCCCAGCAGGGGGAGGCTGCTCCATGCTACCGGGACGGTCCAGAGCACGGCCCGGTATAGCGTTCGGCCCTTCACATTGGGGAGGTGCGGGTGTGTGGAGGGGAAGAGGTGGAGGGTGACGCTGGGGGAGAGGATCTTCGTGGGTAACGGGTTGGTGAGAAGGGTCGGTAGTCGAGGCGAGAGGATCCGGAGAGCTGTCGGGCATCGAGGCGGTCAACTTTGGTCACTTTGTTAGGGGGAAGGGGGAAGGGGGAAGGGGGAAGGGCACAATGGGACGAACTCACTATTCCCGAGCTTCAGAATCCGCTCATCCGGGGGTTTATGGTCGGGCTGTGGCCCTCCGTCGAGGCCATCCGATAAGGACGGTCGGAAACCGGTTTGCGAGAAGAGCGTCGGCGACACGGGGGTCAACTGCGGTCCATGGATGATATCAGGTCGCGGCTGGGCGAGGGTCGGCGGAGAAGGAGAGAAGAAGCACTGTTGACGAGAGACAGCCGACTGGGTCGTCCAAGGAGGAGGGTTTGGACGACGTCGGAGGGCGCACGGAGGCGCTGGGCCAGGGACAACTAGCTTCGGCGGCATCGCGGACAAGAGGCGACAGGGGGGTGGGCATCAGTCAATGTCTATCAATGCATGTCTGGCAGAGCGGCCGCAAAAGGCGTGGGCGCAGCCATGTAGAGGGGAGTGATTCATGAGCCACGGCTAGAGATGGAGAGCAACTGGACCAAGAAGGAGAAGAAGGAGGAGAAGAAGAAGGTGAAGATGAAGTCGGCGCCGAAGGCGGCGATGACGTCGGCCCGCCCCGGTTCGCTGCCTCAGGCAGCCAACGCCTCTTCTAGTTCGGACAGAAGAACGGATTCATTTCATTGATTACGCCGGATGCATTATTCACAGCAGTCATACACATGGGCCATGAGCCTCCGCTCAGGCCAGTTCGTCGTCATCGTCGGCCCCTAGATATCGCCGCTCGGCCACCTCGCGGATCTTGTCCTCCAGCAGCCCGCGGCCATATCGTTCCGCAATCTTCACGGCCGCCTCGACCATCTTGCCATTGCGGTCGCGCATCATCTGGACCAGCTCCAACGCCTTCATGCCCCGGTCCTCGCCTTCCCGGCATTCCACCGCCAGAAGCTGCAGCAGGATCTTGTCCACTTCCAGCTCCTTCCGCGCCAATTCCGCCCGCTGGCCCGTGGTGGCATTGGTGGTCGACACGAGGTCCTCGAACAGTGACAGCATGAGACTGCCCCGAACAAAGGCTTCCTCGAATCGTGCTCCGTCGTTGCGCGTGGAGCCCTCTTCCTCGTCCTCATCCGGCCCCTTCCCGGGCGTGTCCGAGATGGGAACCCGGAAGTCGAATTCACTCAGCAGCGGCCGTGGGAAGTATGGGTATCTGTCTCCTCCCTTCAAGATGATGCAGTGGAACTTGTCCTGCGCCACGGCCACGGGCCAGTACGTCTCCTCCTTGCGCCCGCTCGCAAGACGCTCGAGTTGTCTGGTATCGAGCAGCGGGACCCAGCGAGCCTGGCCATTGCTACGCCAGTGCTGCAGGACCAAAAGAACGCCTTCTGAGTCGTAGATGCAGGGGTCCTGCAATTGTCAGCGTGAACTCGGGATAGGATGAATGGGGATTCACTCACTCCGGCATCAGAGAAAAAGACACTCCGTAGTTCCGCGCCCTCGGGGATCGCAAGCACGTCCTCGTTCTGGCAGATCTCGTCCCGCTTGACGTTCTCAACCGTGTACCGTAGTGTCGCGTTGCGGCCATCGCTTCCTAGAGGGCCATTTCCCACTGTCATAATATAGTCTCGCCAGGCGGCACACGTAACGGCCGGGCTCTTCTGTCGGTACACCTTGAAGGGGGTACCGAATAATGTATATACACGGACATAGTCCTTGGTTGTCACAGCGACAATGTATGAATCACTAAGCGCCAGCGCTGCAGAACACATTAGCCGACTCGTCCGCGCGAAGGTCGTTCGTCAGTTCTCCTCTTACCTCTGATAAATTCTCCCTTGGGCAGCTGTGTCCGCCAGTCCGCACGCGTCGTCCATGTTTCATGGGGTCGGTAGAAGATCGTGGCAGGGCTGCCGTCCGTCGGGTTGTTAGAGAAGAGAGTCCCATGCTCGTCTGGGTGTTGTCAGTTTGGAATCCCCTTCTGGATTGCTCCGTCTTCAACCTACTGAGACACGACCGATCATAAAGATAAGGATCGGTGAAGTGAAAGTCCCGGTGAAGCTCACGGTCGTAGAACTCAACCGTCACCGTATTGTGAGTTTCTTGGTCGACCGTCCAGACGCAGCCGGTCAGGTTCAGGCCTACCATAATCAGCACACTTCCCACCAGGAACAGCCCGTAGAATACATACAGAGATACCGTCTGTTCCCCCGCCACGGAGTGCTTCCGGGCTGAAGAGGAGGGTGAATCTTCGGCTTCGCAAACGACGTCAATAACCGTTTATCCGCATGGCCGTCAGCCTCGTCCAGATGGGAGCCTGCGCGCTTGCCTAGTCCATTGACGCTCTCGGCGTAACCAGCTCCATCATCGTCGTCGACAAAGCCCTCCATATCAACATCGTAATTCAAAACATCGTCAAGCGAATCGGGAGTGGCAGCTCTTTCCCTCCGTTCGATTGACTCCTTCGGTCGGTTCGCCAGCGGCCGTCTCACATTGTTGGAGATATCTGTCAACGGACCAGAAAAGATCGGAGCAGCCTGGAGCGGCTTTTGAAGGAGCGGTTGGTGTTCTCTTGGCACTATCCCATCATATATGAACAGCTCTCCATCCGACGTTGTGAATGAGAGCGAGTTGTTGCTTGGGTGCCACGCAAGGTTGATCACATTCGGAAAGTCATAGCGCTGTACAACCTTCTGCGTCTTCGTCTCCCACAGCAAAATCCGACCATCCGCACCAGCTGTCGCCAGAAGCGCCCCATTGGGGGACCAGCTAATGGCAGTGACATCGCCGTTGTGACCACCAGAAAACACCTTCTCCTTCTTCCACTCGCCCGTCGAGAAGATCGCAATGTCGCGCGTCGCTTCGGCAGACGCAAACGCCGTTCCATCAGGATGCCAGACGATCCGGGACGTAGCCTCATCCTCCGGCTCCAGGCGCCGGATCACGCCGTCCAACTTCCGGACCAACTCCGGTTCATCGGAGAGCGTAGAATAGATGTAAAGCAGCCCGTCCGTACAAGACACAGCGACGTATCGTCCACTCGGATCGAAAGTGACGTGTTTCGTTCCCTTCGCCTGCTCCCGAAGGACTTTGACTTTGGTCATGTCCTCGATGTTCACGATCTTCACTGTAAGCTCACTGGCGCAGCCAACGTCAGCTCTCGATCTCTCATTGCGATATTCGCAAGCCAGGGACAACGAACTCGCTCGCCACAGCCGCCCATTCTCCGTCCTTGGAAACGGCGATATCCCGCACCGGCAGCGCGCATCGTACCAGCAGTTTTTCCATCCGGCCCGATTCCATCTCGTACTGCCAAACCGTGCCGTCCTCCGCGCCCAGGATGAACGTGTCGTTCTGGAAAGAATTAGCTTATCATGCATGCATGCCAGTAAGTCGGGAAGTGTTTGCAACGCACGGTGGCACCAATTCCCATGTGGCCGTCGTTACCCTCGTCGACGGTTTTCGGTTCTCCATCTTGTCCGACCGTGTAGATTCGAATTGCAGAGTTGGAGCCACCTGTGATGACACGGCGTCCGTCCGGTGTGTATGCCAGTACAGTAGTCCCCGGGGTATCTAGGCAGGCAGATTGCAGCGTTAGTTATCTAACTCCTAGACCGAGGTGTATTCATAGGCCGCCGCGGCAGCTGCACTTACGGGCTGGTCTGCCCCTGGGGCGCATAGCTTCGGAGGCCATGATGTGGTGTCCAGACAGACTGGTAGAGGGGACCTCAATTCAGCAACTCACCGACCCGACATGGTTGCGCTGCGGAGGCGAGGCGCTCCTTGGACGCGCCAACGCGTCCCGCGCGTCGCATCTACTTTGGCCCGATCGGGTAGCAGGAAGGGCTTAGGGCATCGGGTCAGGGCTGGGGTTCCCGATCGGAATTACCGTGATGATTTGCTATTGTTATTCTACTTCTCTACTTCTCGCATCACACGCCAATCGCCGTGAGAAATCAAAGTCGGCCCCGTCCTGAGCCTGGTTAACCGAGCGCTCGTACAGGCTGCGATATCCCCTTTTCCTTTCCTTGGCCGGTGCCACCTCCGCGCTGTTATTGAGCGCTTGCTTTCTCGCCTCAATGCGCCGTTGCAGCTCGTCATCGGCGATCTCCAACTGAAGCTTCCTAGTTGCGATGTCGCACGTGATTAGATCGCCGGTTTGAACCACTCCAAATGGTGAGTCATGCAAGGCCGACTCGGGCGATATATGAAGAACGATGGTACCCCCTGCTGTGCCCGACATGCGTCCATCGGAAAGCCGCAGCATATCTTTGACACCAACAAAACCAAGCTTGCGGGGGATGGGAATAAGACCGGCTTCAGGCATTCCCGGATTACCCACCGGTCCAATTCCCTTGAGAACCAACACGGAGTCCTTGGTGACATCAAGATCGGGGTCGTCGATTCGCTTTGCTAGGTCTGCGGAGTTTTCAAACACGACTGCCGGTCCTGTATGGGAAAGCAGGCTCCGGTCTTTGGATGCCGATGCCTTCATTACAGCACCGTCAGGAGCAATATTTCCCCGGAGTATGACCAGCGACGATGAAGGGTAAAGAGGGTCTGATAGTGGTCGGATGATCTGCTGTGAGAGTGGAAACATCCTGAATGGCGAGGCATCTAGTACCTCGCCCAGGGTCTTACCCGTGATCGTCATTGCTGAAAGATGAAGAAGAGGCCGAAGGGTATGCAGCAACGCCAGCATCCCGCCAGCGTTGTGGAAGTCATTCATATAGTTGTCACCGCTTGGTTTGAGGTCAATGAGAAGCGGTGTCTTCTGGCCTATCTCCTCGATTGTCTGTAAAGCTATCAGTCCCTTGATTTGAGGATGTCGGTTCGCGATAGCCATTAGATGCACCACGGCGTTGGTCGATCCTCCGATGGCCTGTAAAACAGTGATGGCATTTAAAAAGGACTCCGTCGATAGTACATCTTGGGGTTTCCGTTCCGCGCGTGCAACTGACACAGCAGTCGCTCCGGTCTCTTCGGCCACTCTGATTCTCGCGGAAGAAACCGCGGGCGCCGAGGCGCCTCTGAGGGGCATCATTCCTAGAGCAGCGGTGATGCAAGCCATTGTGCTCGCAGTCCCCATGACACCACAGGTTCCGATCTATTGTAATCGGTATCAGCGATGTTTATACGCAAAACGCCCACGAAAGGCGACGAACAGTTGGGGCAAGCTCTTCATTAATCGCTGAAATCTCCTCAATATCGATATCCTTAGCCCGGAAGGCAGCCCAATTGTTCCGGCAGTCAGTGCATGCGCCTATTCTTTGCCCACGATGGCTTCCTGGAAGCATTGGCCCTGTGATGAGCGGGAGAATTGGTTTGTTCGCGGATAAGCCACCCATCAGTTGGGCAGGGACGGTCTTGTCGCAGCCTGGGAAGCGGTCAGCTGGGCGATCCGGAGATGTGTTGCAGATATTATACTATCAACCTCCGATCATGATACACGCATCCAAGGGTTGAGCACGGATCATTTCCTCGGTGTCCATGCTCATCAAGTTGCGTAGGAACATGCTGGTCGGGTAGGCGAAACTCTCCTGGATACTGATGGTAGGAAACTCCACCGCCAGTCCTCCATGGAGATACACGCCGCGCTTGACGGCTTCGATGAGCTGCGGCGCATTGCCGTGGCACGGATTGAATCCGGAGTAAGTGTTGATGATGCCAATGATGGGGCGCGAGAGGGCATCGTCGGAGTAGCCCAGGGCTTTTATAAAGACCTTGCGGAGGAACAGCGAGAAGTGAGGGTCGCCGTATGAAGCCAGACCCTGACGCAGGCCGGACGTGGAAGAGATCGGGGCCGACAAGTCATAGTCGCTGGGAGAAGTCTGGTCGGTCTGAATTGGCTCCATCGTGCTTATGGGGTAGCTGGAGAATCTGGCAGCAGCTGGCCGCAGCGTAGGCACACCTATATACGAGGCTCCTGAGAAGGGAAATGGCGACAGCGTGGGGCCAAACTCGGATTCTTATCCGTGGCTCGCAACGAACCCCGATCAGCAAAACAAAGCACTCTAGAAGTATCTAATTATGAAACGAGCTCAGGCCGGGCACTGCTAGCCAACCTGCCAATCTAATAACGGTCCTCGAAGCCTATCTATGTATGATGGAAATATGGAATGCAACCGGACTCCGTGTATATGCAAAGTTGCCCCCCCCCCCCCCATCTGCGACTTACGTCTTAAACGCGCTGCTTCATGCGCACTCGGACATCTCTCGTGGGCAGGTATGCGGCACCCGACTGCCGGTGGTCAGGGATCGTAAAGCCTCCGTCCTGAACCGGTTCAATGTCCCACATGGCGACAATCGCAGCGGCGAAGGCAAGAAGCTTTCTCTCCGCGAAGGCCCGGCCCTTACATCCAGACACGCCACCGCCAAACGGCTTGATCGTGTGTACGCTGGTCTTCTTTTCGCCAGTCTCAGGATCGGTCGCGATGAACCTCGACGGGTCGAACTCGCCAGGTTTCGAGAAATAGTGAGGGTCGTTGTGGATGACGGCATGAGGGATAGCGATGCTATCGCCCTTCTTCATTTCATACGAGCGAGGTTGTGCGACCCCGTCGAGGGCGGCATCTTCCGCGGATTCCGTGATCGTGTAATCGGACGTGACTCCTCGGAAGGACACCGGGGCCGAATCCATGCGCAGGGTCTCGTAGAAGCTGGCCTTAAGCAACAGACAAGACTTAACCAATCCTTCCGCGTCGATGGAAACCTTGGGGGCCTCCTGGAAGGGGAAGCCTGTCTCCTCCCTGGTGGGCCGGGAAATCTTCACGTAAGGTGCAATCTCCTTGCGGATCGTTTTGAGAAGCGAGGGATCCGCATAGATGCGGAGGAGATGCCAGAAAACCGCGTTCGGGGAGTTTCCATTCATAGCCCAGAGCAAAGACAGATGCACCGGTGCGCTGGCCCTCGCGGAAAGACCCAGCCCTTTGCACTTGCGGATCCTCTCCTTGACAGGTCCGGAGATATCATCAAGATCACGGAATTTGAGACCGGGGTCGATCCCATCGTCCCATAAGACAAAAGCGTGGTGATAGGCTGTAAGGGCGGCAAGAAGCTTCTTACGTGAAGCATGCGCTGCCGATACCCCCGGATGTGCCAAGCGAGGGATCCCCATGGATAGAGGAACAAACTGGTTATCCAGCGTGAAGACATCCTCCAACAGAGTAGGGTAGACCTCGACAAGAGATTCCCCCATGAAGATCGCCGTGGTGATGTGCCCGACGAATCTTCTGATCAGCGCGAAGAGGTTGACCTCGCAGGCCAACGCGCCCTCCCCTTCAACCACTTCGGCCTGGCTGCCACGCTCCCACAGCGTCTGGTCCACAATGCTTTGGCAGTTGGTCACCAAGTTAGGGACCTCCCGCTCAATCAGGCGGGTGGCCGCGGTGGTGCCTTCCGAGAGGAAGGGCTCGCGCATGAGGAGATTGGGAAGACTGTGGTTGAGCGCATGGTGGTCTACCGCATTCAAGGTACGGATCACACCCCGGTCCCCGAAGATCTTCTCCAAGGCATAGTTGATCAGATCTGTCGAGTTAGTACCTCGGGCGGCGAACACCGACTTGACCAAGGATGGAGACACCACGACTTGGTGCTGGGTGCCTCCCATGAGGATGCCAAACACGGGCTCCTTCATTGACTCTCTGCAGGGACCATCAGCGATTGCCACCTCAGGGTGGGGGGCTTGCCCACGGCACGCACCTGGCTTTTTGAATGAGGTTCACATGATTCCAGGCGAAGGCAGGGCCATGTCCCAGCCAGGGGATCCAGTACGGCACCGTCCTCACGGGGCGTGGCTGTCCCCCATCCGGGGCACGACGGGCACGGCTCTGGAACCCGGTGATGAGGCGCGTGGCCACGCAGACGAAGACCAGCAGGGCGATCATCCCGGGCCATCCCAGGCTTACGAGGTCATCGCGGGCAACTCGGATGAGATCCCCTGGCGCTAGGTCATAGTACTTTTCCATCGCGTATGATTGAAAGGGGAGGAACGTCCCGGAGAAGGACACAGCAGGACGTCAAGATCGGACATCCAGGACGAACACCAGCCCTGGAATGATGTCCTAGCTGAATGAGCCCTGGCGGGAGAGGGAGAGAAGTGGATGAGAGTTGATGAGGTCGAAGTTGTTGGTTTTGGTTTTGGTTTTGGTTACGGTATGGTAATTAACTACGGGGCGGACAGCTTAGCTCAGCAGCCTTCCCTTCCTCCCTGTTTTTTCTTCTCCCATTCCCACGGCTAAAGCATGTTCCACGCCTTTCTACATAGCTTATATGGATCATATTGATGTCGAGCGAAAGTAAGAAATAATTTGGGGGGGGGAGGGGGATATCATTGAATATCATTGTCTCGTTGGAACCACTACACTCATTCCAATCATACAGATACAGGTATACATCGACATGTTCACGGCCCACTTTCATCAGCGGGACTATCAAGGGGAAGAATACTTCAGGTTCAGGTTCAATGCTCCCGGCGCAGGATCTTCTGCAAGACGGCGCTCTCCTTATCATACCGGCTGACCTTGTCCTGAGAGCTGGAGACCTTCTGCAGGAGCCACCGGATCCGATCGGCCAGCTCCCAAGGCTGCTTGGGTAGCGACCCCAGCAACTGCAGCTCCTGCTCATATTTGCCAATGCTTTTGTTCTCGTCGCTTGTAAGCTGCTTGAGGATGTCCAGGTCCAGGCGGCTGCTCAGGGTCTTGTTTTCCGTCAGTCGTTTGAAAACGGCCCGATAGACCGGCTTGCCTGGCTTCACCGCGTCAGGGCAGCCGTGGACGGACCCGATGGAGATCAGCTCGGCCTGTTCCAGGGCCCGGAGGGTGGCCTCGCCGTTTTCCTTGAACAGGTCGGAAAGAAGGACTTGGTTGTATGGGAGAGTCCCATCCTTGGAGTTGGCGAGCGTCTTGATCAGATGCCAAGTCTGTTCGTGACTCCACTGCTTGGAGCCAATGTCGGGGTCCAAGACGAACATCTTCAAAATCTCGGAGCAAGACTGTTCAATGATGCGATTGACGGCCGCTTGCAAACGTTAACTTCTCAGACTTCAATAAGCAGGATCAATTTCAACTTACCTCGGGGAGTTTCTCCAGCCTCGATACGCCGTGCCATAAATTCGAGGTCGGTCACTCGACCACCCAGTACTTCAATGCATCTGTCCAGGCTGTCCAGGCCTCCCAGGTCTCCTACATTCTGTTGCTTGCCGCCATTCTTCGCATCGTAGTCCAGATGGCTGAGCACAAACTTTCTTCCCACTTCAAGGGAGCAATCGCCCAGCGAGATGGTTCTAAACACGGAATTTGGCAGCGCTTTGCTCAGAGGCTTGGCGAAGGAAACGTCAGTCGTGAGAAACACCACATGCGCAATGTTGCCCGTCGTCAGGCCCGCAGCCCACTCCGTGATCTTGTCGTATACCACGCTGTCCTCCGAGGCATTGTGCAAGAAGTTGTCGATGACCACCACAGGACGCTGCTCGGGATGAGCCTCTAAGTATTCTTCATCCGAGAGGTGTTCTTCTTTGTCATTCTTCTTCCGGTTGGACAATGCGACCTTCTTTAGGGCAGTGGCAGTATTTTGCCAGATCTTGCTGAGTTGGGCATCCAGGGTTTCGGAGAACCCGGCCTTGGTGCCAATCATACCCTGGGCAGCCAGGTCGATGAAGCTGCTTATACTGTTCATCCATGAGAACACCGGCCGATAACCCACTTGGCTGGCAGCACGGGCAATCTTCGCGGTGTCGCCTTTCGAGTCCTGGATTTGCTTGCAGTCGATGACAACCTTGTACTTGTAGTTCTCCAGAGCCCGATCCAACACGAGCTCCCGCTTGCCTGTACCACGGGGCCCGTGGATGACGATGAAGGTCTCGGCATTTTCCATCAGCCAGGACTGCAGCTGTTTGATATCGCCCTGGCGGTCCTCCCAGATAGCAGTGAGCCGGCGAGGGTCAGCTTTACGGCGCCCGAAATATATAATATTGGCTTTGTTGGCTTGGTTCCTGATCCATCGAAGGACACTACTCTCCTCCGCTTGCAAGGTAGCCTTTATCTTCATTTCAACGAAGAATGTACGGATCGGGTCGAAAACAGTCACAGTGATGGCAGCAACAAGCGCCGCGATGGCCGGGATCACGATCCTCGGGTGGTTCAGGATCCAGTCCTTGATGACCGACAACTTGATATTCCGCTCGTACTTGATCTTGATTCGTGTACCTGCCTTATTGCCGAGCTCCTCCTCATAGATGGTGAACCCATGCATGCAGTTCTTGGCCATGACTGCGTACTTGGGGCGAGAAAATGCCACGAAAGCGTATCTCGGAATGATCTTTGAATCAGACGGCTGCCTGTCGATGTCCCTCAGCTTGCCATATCTGCGGAAGAGAGAATATAAAGTTTCCGTGGACAGCTCCGCCGCGGTTCCATCGGAGGCTGGCAGGAATTCCACCCGCAGCCGCTGGCTTGGGATGCGATACAAATCCTCGATCCATGGCCTACCATGGACGTGAGCAACCTTGACCTGCTGAAACGGATTGAACCAGGGCCGAATGGGTTGTTCCTCCAGATGATTCTGGATCGCGGATACGATGTCAGTGTCCGGGACACCGTCCTTGCGCGTGTACTTCACGAACGCGCCGCCTTCTCTAAAGCGTGGGATAACCTCCCGGATGTCGATATCCAAGCCCTGCGGGAAAACCCGACGGATGATGCGCAAGGGGTCTGATGCCGCAAGATGGGGTCTGTCGATCCGCTTCAATGCCTCTTCATAGGCTCGAGTTCCGCTCAGAGGTCCTTGCAACAGCCACTGTAGCTTTGACGGGAATATATCTGTTTGCGATATGGATATCAGCACGGTATGCAGGAGCAGGAAGAGTGATTAGATCGTACTATTTACAAAAAGAAGCCCCTCATCATCCTTCAGATCAATATGTCCACTCTCGACGGATGAGATCTGAGAAGAAGGAGGAGGAGGAGGAGGAGGAGGAGGAGTAGTACTACTCAATCGAGCGATAGGGCCCTTTATGAAAGGAAGGATGACAGGAGGCCTAGTAAGGAGCGCATGGGTCAGGGATGCGCGTGGCTGCACGGCACGAAACGAAGCACGCATCATCTCTGCAGCACAGGCAGCATTATGAAGAGAAACAGATGCGCGAGGGCGAGAAGGAGGAGGAGGAGGAGGGGATTGTTCTGGTTTCTGTTCCTGATGGTCCAAGGATGACGTCGACGGTCCACAATACGCGCTGTGACAAGTATATTACCTGGCGGGGTGGGACGCTGCTCCGCATTACCGTCACCGCGCGTTTGGGGTGAAATTTACGTTGCCGATCCCGCAACATCCATTCCGATTCATCCTTCCTTTCTCCCCCGTTCATTGTTGCTGCATCAAACCCCCAATTGAGCAGAACCTTGGCAGTCATGGGCTGGTGGTGGAATTCTTCCCCCAAGGAAGGCGACTCTCAGGCCTCTCCCTCCTCCGGCTCCTCTGGGTCCCAACCATCACCAGAGATCAGTTCCTCGACACCACCACAAACACAAACACCAACACCACCACTACCGCCATCATCATCACCACAACCACAGCCCCGGACATTAAGCCGTGAGGAACAGGCAGACGCAGAATGGAACAAGCTGGTAGCAAGCCTAGAAAGCGACGTCAATGGCCAACGGCACCAACAATCGCCGTCCGCGACTGATCCCTCATCTCCCGAACCGCACGCATCTCCGTCGTCCATTGCCGACGATTCCCTGTACCCCGATACCATGTCCTGTCGCTCCGCGTTCGACTACGCATTCTTCTGTCAGTCATTTGGCGGCCAATTCGTCAACGTATACCGCTACGGCGAGCTGCGGTCCTGCAGCGAGCACTGGGACAACTTTTGGACATGCATGAAGACTCGTAATTTCGGGGACCAGCAGCGCAAAAATGCCATCCGGGACCACTATCGGAAAAAGGCAGTCAAGTACAAGACCGGTCCCAGCAGTGAGGATGTCTGGGATGCGCGTACGGAGCGAGTTCAGAACGCCTTCTGCGGCGATTTCGTCGCCCTGGAAAAGCAGATGCAGGCTGAGGAGGAAGCGGAAGCGAGTCGCAAGGCCGCCGCTGGTGCGGTCTAGAGGTCCTCAGTCACACGGCTCTTCTTTCCCCCCCCTCTTTCTGCCCTTCTCGTTTGTTGTCACCCTTTCTGGGGTTTACTTCCTATTCTGATGTCATGTAGATGGATACCTGTCCCCAGTGGGCTTCTGTACAATAGCATTAGCATATCATATCATCCCATATCTTTATCAAGGCAAATCGCCTCGTGCCACCTACCCGGGCTGAACAAGAGACCTCGATACCCCCCTGGACAAAGAGACAAAAAGACACCGGGAACCCTCCTCACGACGTGATGAAAGAGACATGCATCATACAATCACTAGCCATATCTCTTTGTTTGCCCGTCGTCGTCGACTATCTCCATTCTTTATAAAAGTATCCATATATGAGAAGAGACGAAGCCCTCCCTCGGCTCACTCGCATACAAATTTACCCAGTCCTCCTACCTCGTTTATCCCCCCTCAATGCAAGTACCCGAGGAGTACGCTCCCTGGGCTGCCTTTCAACTCTCCCCGAATCAATTCTACGCCATATTCAATCGCATGAAGGACATGCTAATCGCACCGCCTGTGGACTCCGACACTGACAGCGACAGCGACAGCGACGCCAGCAACGGAGGTACCATCCAAAGCCCTCCAACGTCGGGCGTCGCTGTCCCCCGTGGCAGAAAGAAAACCGTGCGCTGGGGTACGGTTGTGGAAATCCCTTATATCGAACCAATTAAGTCCCAGGGTAGTGGTGGCAAACGTGGCGAAGGCGACAAAAGAAAAGGAAAACACGCGCAGCGCTCACCACCGCGGTACCCCTCCAGACTGCATTCAATTCGGAAACCTCCCACCAAGGGTGACCAAGAAATGCTGTGCCAGAACCTCTGGAACCTGGCGCAGACGACCGAGCGTCGGTTGTTCTTGGCGTACGACTTGATGGAACAGATGGGGACGGACTTCATGGACAGCGTGATGCGGCAGGAAGAGGCGTTCCAGACTCTAATGGCTGACCAGCGGGCGCGGGCGGCGCAGCGGGCATTGGGCCAGCCGAGCCCTCCTCTGTCTCACGGGCGGAGCCAGAAGAGGAGGAGTCGGGCAGAGAGGAACCCCAGGCGCCATCATTCGGCGGAGGTCATCATCTCAGCTAGTTGGATGTAGCAGGGTTGGTTGTACTTTATTGAAAGAATGATTCGATTTGATATCGATATCCACCAGAATAGAATATGTACATGAAAATGAAATTGGCTGAAATGGCAAACGCTCCGACACCTTGCACATCTTTTGGTAGAGGAACAGAACGCTGCAGCACGTCACAAAGTCACCCTCGGGAAGCAGAGAACCAAAAAGAAAGAAAGAAAGAAGAAAGGAAATGACGGAAGAATAACCGTCAACAAACCCCCATCGAGTGACAAGGGAAAGCCTGCGAGGTAACGCAGACATGATCACAAAGACAATTGCCCCGTTAGATACAAAGACACCCAACATTTACCCGGTCGATGAACATTTTTCTCTTTTCGACATAGGAACTCATAGATTCATTGTCATCATGACAGGGCGCGAACCCATTAGCGCTGGAACCGGTCCAGCGGGGACGACCTGAACCCCGCAGGACTCTAGGCCGAAACGGTCTGCTGGGCAGTCTGGGGAACGGCATCAATGGCTGACCGGCGAACAATGCCACCAGTGACGGGGAGCTGAGAGCTGGTGCCCATCAGGAAGGAATCGACTTCCCGAGCACACTGGCGGCCTTCGTTGATACCCCAGACAATGAGGGACTGGCCACGACGGCAATCACCCGCAGCGAAGACGCCCGAGACGTTGGTGGAGTACTGGCCCGGAGGGGTCTTGACGTTCTTACGAGCGTCACGCTCGATTTCCTCTCCCAGAAGACGGTCCTCGGGGCCGAGGAATCCCATGGAGAGAAGGACAAGGTCCGCGGGGAAGAACTGCTCGCTACCCTCCACGGTCTTCATGTCCCAGCCGCCGGAAGCGCTCTTGGTCCACTCGACACGGACAGTGTTAATACCCTTGACGCGGCCACTTCCGTCGTCAACGAATTCCTTAGACATGACACAGTACTCGCGAGGGTCCTTGCCCATGTGGGTCTTGACCTCGGAGTGACCGTAGTCGACGCGGTAGATGCGGGGCCACTGGGGCCACGGGTTGTCACGGGCACGCTCCGGTGGAGGCTGAGGCAGCAACTCGAAGTTGGTGACGGATTTGGCACCGTGGCGAACAGAGGTACCGATGCAGTCATTACCAGTATCACCACCACCGATGACGACAACGTGCTTGCCCTTGGCGGAGATGTACGCGCCATCGGCAAGGTTGGAGTCCAGGAGCGACTTGGTGTTGCGGTGCAAGAATTGCATAGCGAAGTGAACGCCTTCGAGCTCACGCCCAGTTACCTTGAGATCACGGGCAACAGTTGCACCAGTTGCAATGATAACAGCATCGTTGGTCTTGCGAAGAGACTCCATGGAGACTTCCTCGTCGGGTCCAACAGGTGTGCTAGGTACGAATTGGATGCCCTCGGCAGCCATCAGGTCAATACGACGCTGCACGACCTTCTTGTCAAGCTTCATGTTGGGGATACCATACATGAGAAGGCCACCCATACGGTCGGCACGCTCGTAGACGGTAACGGTGTGTCCGGCACGGTTGAGCTGATCGGCAGCGGCGAGACCAGCAGGGCCAGACCCGATAATGGCAATGGTCTTACCGGTGCGAGTCTTGGGGGGGCGAGGAACCATCCAACCCATCTCAAAGCCGCGGTCAATGATGGCACATTCGATAGACTTGATACCAACGGGGTCCTCGTTGATGCCAAGGACACAGGCACCTTCACAGGGGGCAGGGCAGACACGGCCAGTAAACTCGGGGAAGTTGTTGGTCATGAGAAGACGGTTGAGGGCATCCTGCCACTGGTTTTGGAACACCAACTCGTTCCACTTGGGAATGATGTTGGAGATCGGGCAACCGGTATCGGATTGGCAGAAAGGAACACCGCAGTCCATGCAGCGAGCGGACTGGTACTTGAGTTCGTCCTCACTGAGGCGGTTGGAAAGCTCAGCCCAGTCACGAGTGCGAGTGGCCGGGTTACGGTATTTCTCACTGCGCCGGCTGTATTTCATGAAACCCCGGGTCTTGTCCAGAATGAGGGCCGAACGCTTCTTTTCGGTTTTCGAGTCACTGATGCTGTCCTCGATATCAAGCATCTCAGCCTTCTTGTCCCCATCAGCATGGGCCTTGGCCTTCTCCGAGGGAACTGGGGTGCTGGGGAGCTGGGGAAGAGAGAATTCGGCCTTCTTGGCGGCTTCAGCCTTGGCGGCTTCCTCCGCCAGGATGCGCTTGTAATCCGTGGGCAACACCTTGACAAAGTGAGGAAGGGCACGAGTGAAGTCCAGCAAGATACGAGCAGCCAGCTCCGATCCGGTGTAGTGGTGGTGGTCCTCGATCAAGCCACGGACAAAGGCAATCTCAGCGGGGTCTTCCAGGCCAGAGACCTCAACCATCTCCATGTTGACCTTGGAGTGAAAGTCCTGGTTCTTGTCCAAGATATAGGCGATACCACCAGACATACCAGCGGCAAAATTACGGCCGGTCGAACCAAGAACAAGAACGCGGCCACCGGTCATGTATTCACAACCGTGGTCACCAACGCCCTCCACGACAGCAGTAGCACCGGAGTTACGAACAGCGAACCGCTCAGCAGCCATACCGCGGAAGAAGCAAGTACCGCGAGTGGCACCGTAAAGACAGGTGTTGCCGACAATCACGTTCTCCTCGGCCTTGAATGCAGCGCCACGGGGAGGGTAGATGATGAGACGACCTCCAGAAAGACCCTTACCGATATAGTCGTTGGCATCACCCTCGAGCTCAAGAGTAATACCCGGGGCAAGGTAGGCGCCGAATGACTGCCCAGCAGATCCCTTGATGTTGGCGTGGATGGTGTCTTGGGGAAGACCCTCACCACCATAACGGCGACTGACCTGGTAAGACAGGGTGGCACCCATAGCACGATCGGTGTTAACAATATCACACTCAATCCGGCAAGGCAGACCCTTCTCCAACGCCAGCTCGGATTCGGCGATCAGCTTGTTGTCGAGACGAGTGTGCAGGCGATGGTCCTGTTTGCGGACGTTGTATGTAGCAACGCCAGGGCGCAGAGAGTGAGCGGGAGTAAGAATGAGTGAGAGATCAATCTTTTCCTGCTTGGCAGTCAGGGTGTCCTCCCTGACCTTGAGCAGCTCAGCGCGTCCAATCATCTCGTTCACGGTGCGGATGCCCAGCTTGGCCATGATGGCACGCATCTCATTGGCGAGATAGTAGAAGAAGTTGATCACATGCTCGGGCGTTCCCTGGAATTTGGCCCGAAGCGCCGGGTCCTGGGTTGCGATACCAACAGGGCAGGTATTCAAGTGACACTATATATTAGAATTAGCGATGTGATCAATGCGGGCCGAATGATAGGATGTCTTACCTTGCGCATCATGATACAGCCCATAGCGATCAAGGGAGTCGTGGCAAACCCAAACTCCTCTGCTCCGAGCAGACAGGCAACAGCAAGATCGCGGCCGGTACGGAGCTGACCATCAGTCTGAACAACAACACGTCCACGCAGATCGTTCAGTACAAGAGTCTGGTGAGTCTCTGCGAGACCCAGTTCCCAAGGGAGACCAGCGTACTTGATACCGGTCCAACGGGAGGCACCAGTACCACCATCGTGACCGGAGATCAAGATGTGATCGGCCTTCGCCTTGGCCACACCGGATGCGACGATACCAACACCAACCTCCGACACAAGCTTGACAGAAACACGGGCACGAGGGTTGGAACACTTGAGATCGTAGATGAGCTGCTTCAGATCCTCAATCGAGTAAATATCGTGGTGAGGAGGAGGCGAGATCAGACCGACACCAGGAGTAGAGTAACGAGTGTGAGCGATGGGTCCAACGACCTTGTGGCCAGGAAGCTCACCACCCTCTCCGGGCTTAGCTCCCTGGGCCATTTTGATCTGCAGTTCATCAGCATCGGCCAAGTAGTGCGAAGTCACACCAAATCGGCCGGAAGCAATCTGCTTGATCGCAGATCGCATCGTGTCGCCATTCTCAAATCTCTTGCTCCGCTCAGCATCCTCACCACCTTCACCCGTGTTTGATTTTCCACCAAGGCGATTCATAGCAATGGCGAGAGTAGAGTGAGACTCCATGGAGATAGATCCGTAAGACATAGCACCAGTAACAAACCGACGAACAATTTCAGTCCATGGCTCAACCTGGTCAATAGGAATGGGTGTCCGCTGCTCGAAGTCGAAGTCGAGCATACCACGAAGGGTACAGTTCTTGATCTGCTCATGCTCGGCCTTGGCGTATGCTTCGTACGACTTGTCATTCTTTGTGCGTACAGCATCCTGCATGTTTGCAATGCTGACAGGGTCGTTGATATGCTCTTCACCTCCATCACGCCAGTGGTACTCGCCGGATTCGGGGAGACCAGGGATGTCGATGATCTCACGAGAAGGGTATCCACGTTCGTGGAAAGCAAAAGCATCCTGGGCAATGAGTTCGAACGTCAGGCCACGAATGCGGCTTGCGGTACCCGAAAAGCAGCGGTCAATGACACTGTCATCAATACCAAGGGCCTCGAAGATTTGAGCACCCTTGTACGACTGAAGGGTAGAGATACCCATTTTGCTCATAACCTTTAGGATACCACCATCACAGGAGGCCTTGTAGTTCTCGATGACCTTCTCATCAGGGAGCTGCTTACGGATCAGCTTCTCCCGGTTCATCTTCAGGATACACTCCATCGCGAGGTAAGGATTAATGGCATCAGCTCCATAACCAACAAGGACACACATGTGATGCACTTCACGAGCCTCGGCAGTTTCCACAACCACCGCAGCAAGGGATCTCCATTTGTTGCGGACCAGATGGTGATGGACAAGACCAGTCGCCAAGAGGGCAGATACAGGAACCCTGTCCGCACTTGTGGCGCGGTCCGAGAGCACCAGCATCTTATCACCATTCTGGATGGCCTCAGTCGTAGCATCGCAGATGGCATCGAGGGCCTCAAGGTATCCTGGCACACCCTTGCTCTTCTCGAAAGTGATATCAATGGTCTTCACAGTCCAATCCTTGTGGGCTTGGTTGATGTTCTTCAGCGCATTAAACTCGGGAATGCTCAGGATGGGAGAGGGAAGCAACAGACGGTGGCATTGGGACTGCTCCATCTCCAAGAGGTTGCCTTGCGGGCCAACATAGCATTCCAAAGACATGACAACCGCCTCTCGAATGGGATCAATGGGAGGGTTGGTGACTTGGGCAAAAAGTTGGCGGAAGTATTCGTAGAGCAGGCGAGGCTGCTTAGCAATGCAAGCCAACGGGGCGTCGTTACCCATGGAGCCAAGGGCCTCCTTGGAGTCAGCAGCCATCGGACCCAGGAGCAGACTAACTTGCTCGAAGGAATAGCCGAAAGACTTCAACCGAGGATCGTTTTGGATGGTTGACTCGTCCAAGGTGTAGCTAAGATCCACATTCTGCGCATCCAGCCTCTCCTTGATGGCAGGCAGCTTCAGAAGCTCCTTGTCCAGCCATGAAGCGAAGTCATGTCTGTGAGAAACAGTGTACTTGAGCTCAGAGTCATCGATGATTCGGCCGGCCACGGTGTCAACCAGGAGCATCTTTCCAGGCTGCAGGCGACCTTTCTGAACCACGCGCTCAGGATCGATGTCCACTGCACCGACCTCAGACGCACAGATAATGCGGTCATCATCCGTCACATAGAAACGACAAGGACGCAATCCGTTACGGTCGAGGTTAGCACCACAGTAACGACCGTCGGAAAAGGTGAAGAGAGCCGGACCATCCCATGGCTCCATCTGACAAGCTGCCCATTCGTAGAAAGCCGCCTTGGACGGATCCATGGCTGGGTTGTCTTGCCATGCTTCGGGGATCATAAGCATGACCGCCTCGGGCAGAGAGAGCACACCATTGATCATCAACAGTTCAAGGACGTTATCAAAAGCAGCAGAGTCGGAACCACCATCCTCAACAATGGGGTACAGTGAGTCGAGCTCGTCTCCGAAGATGTCCGACTTCAACACACCTTCTCTAGCCCGCATCCAGTTTTTGTTGCCGCGAAGGGTGTTGATTTCACCGTTGTGGGCGGCCCAGCGCAGAGGCTGCGCACGGTCCCAAGAGGGGAATGTGTTGGTGGAGAAACGAGAGTGAACAAGAGCAAAGTGACCTTCGTAGTCAACATTGACCAAGTCGTGGTAGTACTGGTATACCTGAACAGGGGCCAGTTGACCCTTGTAAACAATGTTCCGGTTGCTCAGGGAGCAAAGGTAGAACCAGTTGGCAAGGCCAATGACGTGGGTAGCCCGCTTTCGCAGAACATACAGTTGACGCTCGAAGGTCTTCTCGTCGAACGACTCTGGGTCGGTAATTTCTGGCTTGTTTCCTTCACCATAGGCCGACTTCAACACCACAAAAGGCTGCATAATAATCGGCTCTCGCGACAGAGCAGCAGGACCCAGAATGGTCGAATCGCGAGGAACATCACGCCAACCCAGCACCCGTAGCCCCAAAGATGTAGCAATTTCCTCAAAGGAGGCAATAGACTCTTTCAGGGATACTTCGTCAGGCTTGAAGAACAGGTTGCCGACCGCATACTGGCCAAGAGGAGGGAGGTCAACTCCAACCTCACGGGCAAAGTTCTTGATGAAAAACTTGTGGGGGATACTGGTCATCAATCCAGCACCATCGCCGTCGCGTGCATCTGAGCCAACGGCACCACGGTGCGTCATGTTACAGAGCAAGTTGCGAGCTGTGAGAGAGGCGAGGGTTAACCATTAAGATACCATGGCCCAGTGGCTGAGTTGGGATATGAATTCTTACCATCACTGACAATTTTGTGGCTAGGCTTTCCCTTGATATGGCTGCAGATCAAAGCAAGTTGCGGTTAGCAGGTCTCTTCTTCCAAGTCTCAAGTCGGACAACTGGGGCCCATTGGGCCGTTCTGTTGGGAACTTACGCAGCGAAGCCTACACCACAAGCATCCTTCTCGTACTCGGGGTCATAGAGACCCTGCCTCTCGGGCAGAGTGTTGGCCCAGCCATATCCCTTCTTTGGCTGGTACTCCGAATACTCATTCGGTTTCTGCTCTTCCACTATAGATTGGCCATAGATTTCCTCCAAGTTCAGACCCATTCTTCCGCCGATGGCCGACAGAGAATGGAATGGCAAAACTAGGGGGAGTGGTGGTTGCTGTTGGGAGGGGGGGTCGCCGCGGAGCAAGTCGGGGCGCGGGGGTGGTAGATAAGAAGGTCTATGTCGTCACAGATGGGACCGGAGTCACGGACGCGGGCAAGGAATGGGGCAATCGAAGAGAGTCTCTTTGATGTCCCAGCGTCTGGCTCCGAGTGTGATGGAAGTGTAAGAAGAAGGAGAGGGAGAGGGGAAAGGAAAGAAAAGAGTAAGAAAGACAGAGGAGGGGAGAGAGGGACGGAGGGAGGAGGGGGGGGGGGGGGGAAGTGTAGTAATAATAAAAAGGGCAACCGAGCGGGAAATCGGAGTCAGGACGGGGGGCTGCGGTCCGGGGTGTTCACGTCGACTCCGATTCTGGGTCCCAGACCAGTAGCAGCCAGGTAAGATTGGAGGTATGGCTCCGTACAGGGTACCCTGTATGTACCCTCCCCAGCCCTGGGCGGACGAAGTAGGAACACAAGAGAAATGGCGGGTGAGTCCACCGTAACTACGACGGTGTACCAGGTACTAGGTAGTATCATTGTTTCTACTATGTACGGCAAATGGGAAAGTAAAAATACGACGGTGGAGATCCATAGAGGACTCCCGTGGCAAATCGTAGCTTGTCCTGCGTGTACAGCAGGCTACTGTAAGGCAAGGTGGGAAAGCCGTGGTGACGGGCGCAGGGAAAGGGAACTAATGCCCGGGGTGGCAGATGGCAACCATTTCTACCTAGCGCCTACCGACTCGGTAAGGGGATTATTGATGGATGGATTGATTGAAAGAGGGAGGGAGGAGGGAGAGGGGGTGGGGGGGAGAATGCCGATTCCCTCGTTTCAGCAGTAGTTTCACCCATCTCCCCCTCCTCTTCCCCCTATACCACAGTACTACATATGCTTGTCTGTCAGTGTTTGCGATGCCAGAGGGGGGGGGAAGGGGGAGGGGGAAATGATGTAGCTATTGTACAATGAACGATCGACAAGCATAGGTTTCCTTTGTCATTCTTCTTTTCCCTTGAGGTTCAACATTGTGCAGAAGGCAAAGGACATCACATCCATCTAGTGGCTCGCCTTGACTCATGGGAGTGGTGTGGTGTATTGTAGACCATGCCTGAGAAAGAAACCTTTTCCACCTGGCTCGAGGCATGTAGAGTGAGTAGTGATTACTGCACTCCAGACGGGGATTTGTTCTAGAGAAGGAGATAAGACAACGCCCACCAATCAGGGCGGGGGCTTTACAACTTTCGCAGAAAGATTAGGTTTTGGCTACGTCAAGATCCAGGCCAGTGGGGCGGGCCAAAAAGAAGGAAAAGGGAAACAGAAAAGGTTGTCTGTCCACTGACGGCGCTAGTGGGACCTGTGGGAGACGATTTACACGGCTTAGGCAGGAGGCTAGCCGTAGTTAGTCCCGTCGGTTGCAACTTACCGTCCTCGGTATCGAACGGTAACGGGTTTTCGTCCGTTCCCTTCCTCATTACCGTTACGGGAATCTTCTCCAATTCTATCTCCCGGACTCCAAGGGATTATTGGGGGAACTACTTATATGTTATTAATGCACTGCCTCGGAGTGGGAAGGGAACGCTTTCCTGGGCAGCGCACTCTAGATACTCGATACACAGACTGACTTCAGCCATTTTCATTCAATGTGCACATATACTGAGGTTAGATACCGAAGGGACACAGCATCGGGGTAAAAGAGATACTTCTTTCCTACCTACGGGTCACAGAAACCTTTCGAGGTCGGATCAACAAGAGCATGATCATCATGATGTTTGCCATGCCAATGATTGGAGAGCCTGCCCCAGTGGCCTGTTCCACTCAGGTCTCTCTCTCTCTCTCTCTCTCTCTCTCTCTCTCTCTCATCAGGAGACTGTACCTTGTAGGTTGGTCATCCTTTGACCCAAAGTAGGAAAGCTACCCATACACTCGCAACTCGTCGTGTCAATTCGGACTGTGGTCTTCCTCCAACCCTACTCCGGAGATTCCTTGCTAGCAGCAAGAGAACTACTTTTCAAGTGCCAAGTCATCAGTCTATCCACCTTGGCTTGTTCGTACTCCTTCCACGATGGTATAGCCTTGGCCGAAGTACTTTTCCCCTCTGGTGGTGAACGTTTGTCCAATGCCTAGAGCATCATGGGAAGGCCAGCCAGCCAAATCTTACTACTCAAAGTAACGCTACATCACCCAAGGTTCCTTCCATCTCTCTTCCACTATCCAGCGAGTCCAGGGCCCATCGAGGTAAACGATTGGGCGTTGTGGCAGTGGGGCAGCGCAGGGATACAGTGCTTATCCCCGATTCTGTCCCAAACAGCTGGTCGGCCTGTGCTGAAAGATGCCCTCTGCAGTCTGCACATGGAAGGTTGCCGGTAGTCATCCCCCAAAGCAGCCTGGGCAATCCGGAAAACGGGACTGATCCGGACGAGCAAGACTGCGAAAACAAACCCACCATGTTGTACCTCGGGATTTGCTTGGCAGGCACTAGAAGTTACATCGGAACAGTAAGGAGATGGGGGTGCCAAGACTCTTATTACTATGTATAAGAGAAATCAGAAGCAGGGTGAAGGAGCGACCGTTGTAGTCATAGTAATCCAAGAGAGCGTACGGTGTGTGTCCGTATATCCTCAATATGTCCACGGCGAGAGGAGGAAGTGTCAGGGTTCTTCCCGCCTGGATCAGACCTATCCTGTCAGTCAAACTCGTCGCCACAGTATATGCGAGTCCAAGTAGTGTGAGAACTGAGAAGCTTGGGAAGTACATCCGGAAGGTGATGACTCGCTCTTCCGAGTACTGCTTGCTTAGTCGTGCCTACCTACACTGTCCAAGTGCTTAAGTACCTGCCTAAGTACTACTTGGGTAGCACCTATCGATTGAGTAGCGTGCAGCACTGCCCATTGTAAATCGATCAATCGGATACAATGGCGGTTCTGCCGGGCAGTCAATTAATTAGTACCAGGTACTAGGTAGTAATAGTAGAGAGGCCGCACGCGCGGCCTGCAACTCCAAGAGATGACTCCGAGTACTTAGTAGTCGTCTCGCGTACGCAGCTGGACCGAGGACCCTAACAAAGTACATGCTTCCCTTACCTACCGTCCGACCTAGAACTAAAATTTGCATACCCCACGCTCTACGCTCCGTTGCAGGTGGTCGGGCGATCAGAGGAAAGTTGGTAACTTTGGCGGTTACAAGTGCATACGGGGTCGGGGCCGGTATATGTATTTTTGGCGAGAACGAATGGTGGGTAAATTACTGGCACGGAGCGGTACCACCACCACCACCGCAGCAGCAGCAGCAGCAGCAGCAGGTGGTTGTTGTCCGCCCAGGCCGTCAGCCAAACCCTTCCGACAACGGCCAAGCTGGGCGCCTTTCCCTTTCCGTCCCGGAATCCCTCCCTCCCTCCCTCCCCTCTTCCCCCCCCCCTCTTCCTCTCAAAAATCCCAACCCCTCTCCGGGCCACGTTCCCTTCCTGCTGACTAGCATGCTAGGCCGCCGAATAGCAGCCGCCTAAGCTCCCGTGGCCTCCCCCGCCGATTTCGGGGCTCCCGGGACGCACCTTGCATTGCCGGAATGAATGTCTGTGGAAGTGTGGGTGTCCCGTTGGAGTTTCTCCAGCTCATTTCTTGAGGTCATCCAACCGCTTATCAGGCACACCCTTCAAATAGCTGCATTCTTACTCGACGCCATCCCTTTTGACCCTCTGGCTGCGGTGGCTCGATCTCCCAGCCCTCCTTCTATTATTGACTGGCACTCAGGGCCTTTTCCTGGGGAAAACCCACTTCCCCCCCGTGGAATAATGGCCACGCCCGCGGCAGGCTGGAGTGGTGGCCGGAGTCGCAAGTACGGACTACGGAGGACTAGGGTAGGACCGCGACCGTCAATGGGCCCCGACCAATGGGCATGCACGATGGGAGAAACCACTGACCCCCCCCCCGGAAATACGAGCGGCGGTAGTGGTGTACGCATGGCCGGGATGCGCCCCAGCGCGCCCATCCCACCGACTGCATCCTTCCTTCTTGTTCTACTTACTTTGTGTCTACTAATTGCGTATCTAGATTGTTCTGGGTACTACCGAGTACTAATCTACAATCTATACACCCTTACCGTACGGAGTACCGAGTACCACCCCGTTAATCATCCCCTCCTCCCTCTCGGAATCGCCTGGATAGCCGTAGGGATTCCGACCCTGGTCTGATAAGAGCGTACTCGAAATAATCTTATGATAATCGTAATACATAAATAAATTGATTTCCAATCCTCAGCCCCCTCGAGTTTCCTGGACGGTGTGTCCATCTACTACTGGTTGCCAGATTCAGGAATCCCACCACGCCAACCCTTCACAACCCTCGACAGGCACCGGGAAACAGTTGGAGCTAGTGAGTAGCACCTCCCAGTTCTCGTGAGCGCGAATGTGACCCAATTGGATAGTTGGATGACGGTGCTGGCTCCAGCTCTGCGGGATACTACCAGTCTACCACCACAGTCCCATCTGTCGCCTTCGCGCTGCATAGGAGCACCCCCGAAGTTGTCTCGGCCGATCAACAAAATCCGAACGGGTTATACCACCATCCTGTGGGTTGTTGTTCCCATGACCAGGACCACTGGGCACAATATGGCGACTCCCCAATCATATTCTCAAGGGATGGAATGATTGATCGCTACGGATTATTGACATACAAGAGTATGGAGTACTCCGTACTCCGTACTATCCTAGGAATCCGACGGAGAGGTGATCGTGCAACCAGCAGCTGCTGTGTCACCTTCTCGCTAGCTCCAATCGGCGCAACCGCCGTTCAGCCTTCCGGCTTCCAAGCCTTAATATAATAGCAGCAATAATTCCAGGCCGGATCCATCCATGCGCCTGGTAATCACATGATCTGGCGGAGATGCCCATCTTTACAGCGCCCGGTTTCTCCCGATGTTTCCTGTCCAGTCTTGTCCGCTTTAGGCTCACCGAACGTGACCTTGGGATGGAGCGGGAAATTGCAACTCCTCGGGCGTTTCCGGGATGAGAGGGCGGAAGCGGCCGAAAATCGGACGGCTGGATTACACAGGAGCTGTCCGTCCGGTAACTATCTAACCCGCGGCCAGGTACTACTCGGTGGTTTGGGCTATGGATTATTGTTGTTGCCCTTCCAATGCGTTGTTGTGTTGGCCACTCAGTACCGATTTATTACGGCCGATGACGGTTAGCCTGACGGTGCTGCAGAGAAGAGGGCCGCTGATTTGTCTCGATCTGACTGGATATCGTTTGGATCTAATCTTCAGGGCTAACCTAGCGGCGCTGCTACTGCGACTACTACTGCCACTGCCACTGTCTTTGCCCCCAAGGCAACGCTGCATCCCTGCAAAGGACATTTGAGAATCTCAGATCAACGTCGTGGGTGGATTTGGTGGAGTAGAGTACTCCGTCCATGGCCTGATTCTTCGGCCTCGTTGTACGGAGTACTTCATACTCCTCCCGCTGGCCGTCGTTGCCATGTTCCTCGTGATCCTTGTGCATGCATGGTGTACACGCGGAGAACCACGGAGGATGCGGGTGTTCACTGTGGGCTGATGCTAGCACTGGTGCGGAGATGTATACAAAGTCTCGCCAAAGCATCCTTGCTCGTTTTGCCCTGAATAGTAGGGCAGAACTGAGCCGATGGTCCGGCCTTACACTACTCCCTCTCTCTGGTGACAGATTTGATGCTACTACTGTTGTTCATGGTGCCACCTGGGACCAGTTCCACTGTGTATTATGCGTAGAGTGGACGGAGTTAGGGTTAATGCTATCTGGGTATTTAGTAGCTGGGAGCATCAATTGAACGAACTTCGCCGTAAGGAGCACTGAGAGACTACATACACCCTCTCTAGAGGAAAGGGGGAGACATTAGTAAAAAGATGACGAATAACTATTATATCCTGTTGGCACCTTTTGGACAGGAACATTGTGTTCTATATTTCATTTGGCAATGATAATAGTACTACTAGTAACCGGGGCCCAGTATTTGCCCAAATACACATACTATATATATATACATATCCATATCCATATCCATATCCATGCGGATAACATACCCGTAACACAACCATGAATCATGAATGGCACCAGTACTGGTCAAATACATGTTCCCCCCAAAGAAAAAGTTATCAATGGCAGCAATGGCCAGCCCACCAACCAACTCCCAGCAACCTACAAGACATGGGGAACTCCCGATCGGTTACACAGATCTGACTTGACGGAAGCCGAGCTCTGGAGATCCCCGCGCGGGAGCTTGTCTGCTTTTGTTTTGGTTCCCCTCGCAACTTCGTTTCTCCAACTTCCATCCTCCTCGGCTTCAGCTGCACTTGCAACCCTGGAAAATCCTTGCCCGTCAGATCGAACAAAGACGTCTTTGCAGAGCTGGACTTGTGCAGACCCGTGATTGAAACTACGACCCCCCCCCCAATACAAACTCGGCTGGGAAAGCTCCTCGCCTCCAAAGGAAGAACGACAACGACAACAACAACAACAAGAGGAAGACCTTGAACGTATCGCTCAATTAGCCGGGTCTTATTCAACCTGAAACCTACAACCGCCATTAATACCAATCCTATCTCATATCTCTATCTCGGGGTACGCGAAAACAAGCGTTTTCCGACGTCCACTATGCTCTCGCTTCCGCTCATCACCCCCCGCGATGTACGTGATGTGATGTCAAGGCCACCCTCGACCAGCACCCGGCGTCCAGGTCCCTTACGCTATATTCTTTAAACTGTGCCTAAGTATAATGCTGACCTGGCTCCTCGTATAGTCCCATGAGCTCTGGTTCGGCTCCTCCCAACCCCACCGTTCCTCATCGCACCACCACCCCTCCCCGGGAGAGGCGCAGGCAAGCTCCCGTCGCAATGGCCATAACCCACTGAATGGACGCAGCTCGTCCACCGTCTCGGGGAATATGCTATCGTCGTTACTCTTGGAAGAACGCGCCCTGCGCGCACGCAAAAGCAATATCGCCTCTTTCGGATACTCGTGGATCAAACCGGCAGGATGTCCCAAGACTATGTTGGGGATGAAGGAGGAGGAGGCCGAAAGGGAAGAGGCTCTGGCTGCCGCCGCTGCCGAGATGGCTGCCGCTGCTGTTGCGGCAGACCAGGGCGTCGACGGGATGGATGAGTTCGGAGGTCAGACGCAGGGTACAATGGATGGTGATGGGCAGGACGATACAGGAATGGAGAGGGACTTGGATGACGATATCCCGGACGCGGATGCTGATGGACTTATTGAAGAAGGGGAGGAGGGGCTTGAAGAAGATGATGTTGTGGATGAGGAAGGTTACATGGAGCGTGATCTGGACGACGACATCCCTGAGGCGTTCCCGGATGAGGACGATGAGGAGGAGGAGGATGGGGATTTGGGCGAAGAGAATGACGAGTTCAACAATCAACCGGATCTAGATGGGGAGATCCCCAGCGCAGCCGAAGAGGACTACGAGGACGATATGAGTGAAGAGAACGGAATGGCGCGTGATCTGGACGACGATATCCCGGAGGCCGCCGAGAACCAGTACGAGCAGGAAGAGGAATGGCAACATACGGATACGGACGCCGAGTTTGACGATGAAGAGGATGTCAGTTTCTCGCAGGACCCCTTCACACAGAGTTTTCGCGTCAGTACAACCAGCAGTCGCGGCCTGCCGCCGCCTCCCGTTCGACGAGAGAGAGGAACGGAGGCTCAACGGCGGTTCCTACAGCGTTGGAGCGGAGGCGGCGATGCCTTCGACACCAGCAGCATGCTTGTGGATGAGGAGGATCTCCGCGCCTCTTTGGCTAGCCAGGCCAGTCGACGAAGCCTTTTTGGCCGATTTCCACGCCGTCGAACCGGAGGACCGAGAGACAGCCTGGAATGATTTTGCCTTTGCCGTTATATTCCCATAACGGTGTCCTATATCCCTGTATTATACCCTAATACTGTATGGCGATGGAGTCTTTGGTTCGTCGTGAATAAACGCTAGGTAGTCTATCTGGACCGAATGGTAAATAAATGCATAAGGAGGGAAGTCCTTAGCTTATATAGACTGGCTGAATTGCGATTGACTTACGTAGGGTGCTTGATGACTGTGTATTGCAAGGGAACGAGACACTCTATACTGTATTCTTCATTGATTCTCACCAAGACATGTTCAAAAGCAAATGTACTATGCCAGAGAATGCACCTGTAGGGGCAAACGAGCGAAGCAGATGTAATTGGGGTATGGAGATCATATATACACCTGATGGTACAGCAAGGAAAAAAAGCAGATAACAGGTCATCTGGAGATCAGATAGAGTAGCTATGAATAGAAGAAAGGCTAGCTCAAACTCCAAGCATGCATTATCATCAAGGTAGGGGAACAATTCAGGATATGACGACAAGCAAGATAGGTTCACTGGCACTCGCAGCAAGAACCGTGTGCCAATATGGGTTCTTATGTGCAAGATCAGATGTAAACGATGTGCGAGAAACGCCGTAATCCACAACTCATCCTTTCCAAAAGTAGCCAAGGTATTAAGGTAAAGGTCGACAAACAAGGCCATGCGATTGCGCCAGGTAGAGAAAGAGCTCTTCAGATAGGGAGTTTGCATCCCGGACTGAAGAACGAAAGTAATTGAACAGTGACGGTTTATAGTCGCCCGATAGAGATACCATGGTACTCACTAGTATGGATTGCCGATCAGGTCAACCACACGTACGCAAAGAGCAAGAAGACGGCGACGAAGAAAGCGAACCACACTCGCCAGCCAACACCAGTGCGCTCCGCCATCCGCAGCATACGATTCATATTCCCGCGGAGGCGGACCCGGGTGTTTTCGAAGGTGTTGTTGAGATCGGAGATAGTCGAGGTATCGCGAATCTCATCGCCAATCGCAACCGTGAGCTGACACCACAGCATTAGCATTGTGTATTTATTTGACGGGTCTCCCAAGACGGAAGCACTCACATCCTTCAACATCCTGACTTTGGCGCTGATGCCTTCAACTTCGGTGTCATTTTGCGACTCTAGGTGGGAGAGAACGGCATCGGAATAGTGGCCTCTGTATGCCATTACGGTAAGCACAAGCATCTCGCGCGAGCAGAATTGTCGCCCATCTCCATCTCAGCGGCCGGGGCAGCTTACTTGGCGTTTGGGGTCGCAGCTCGATATCCAGCCGTCGCACCGCCGTTCAAGGAGCTATCTCCGGCCGGGGGAGTGTAGGCCCCATATCCGTATCCACCTATGCGGCCAGGGGATTTACTGGCGGGTCGGGAATCGCCACCGTATGAGTCAAAGAGGGATGAGGAAGCACGAGGATCGCGCTGGTGGAGATTTGAGCGTGGGAATCTACCGACTAGCGATCAGTACAAGCTGACGAGAAAGGCTGGGGAATTGGGGGGGTGAGCATACCGTGAAGCCATAACCATAACAGATCGTCAAGGGAATAAAGGGAGGGATGTGCTAGGCACACCAAAAGGTATCGTCGGCAAACCAATCAAAGGCAGGTGGCGTGCATGTCGGAAACCGAGGGTGTAGATACAGGGAAAGAGTCCCTGAAGGAGGAGCGAGGAATGGCGAAAGGAAGACGGACCGTCGTCGCGATGGTCGTTGCGGAGGGCAAGAACAAACAGTGTGGCGGTGGCCCGTTCGAGTCCGCTCACGTGAGCCGCTCTGTCACCATTACTTCTAGTAATACATACGGGCAACACTACGGAGTACATGAGAGAGGATTTATCTGAAGAATCTTGAGTGACATTGGAGTGCTTGTTTCAAGACGAGTGCTTCCTATTATCCCAATAGCGAGTCGATAGTCGCCGCCGATCCCAGCCAAGCAGACCACAGAATGGCACCTATGTAAACGGAGACACATCCAGAGACGACGGACAAAAGGCCACAACTACCATGACCTGTATCCAGTCCGAGCAAAAAACGTAAACCCATGAGATGGCTAGAAAGATGAAAGCGTAACCGGCATGCCCGAACCGAAGAACCCCTCAAAAGACCCTGCCTGCGCCTGCCATCCAATTTCCCATTCGCGCTCGCCGCCCCTATGTTGTTGTTGTTGTTGTTGTTGTTGTTGTGATTTTTGGAGTCATGAATCGGTATCGTTCTAGTCGCGCATCTTGTCATCATCATCCTCATCCGCTCCGACGTAGTCGTCGTCTTCGTCGTCCTCGTCATCCATCTCCTCGCCCTTCAATTTCTCGGCCGCCTCCTGGTAGTCGATGGTCTTTCCGCGCGTACGACGGCCACCAGAGATGATGTTATCGGCGGAGATGGGCTCCAGGTTGTCACCGTCGTCCTCTTCATCGGCTAGTCAAGGGAAGAGGTTAGCATCACGCTCGTTAACGGCGCTGCCTGGAAACTAGCGTGGGAACGACCAGTCCAGCAATCGAATGGTGGAATCAAGAAGCGTACCTTCATCGACCTGGATCCTCACAAGAGGGTATGTCAGTAAGCCATAGAATTCGCCTTAGTCGGGCCATTTCATCAGAGCTCTCACCATTTCTTCGCCCTCGCTCTCCTCGCTCTCATCATCATCCATGGAAACATCACGAGCAGGATCCGTCGCCTTGCCCTTGCCCTTGTCCCAGGCAGCAGCATCGGGGGCATTGGAGGCAGGGTCGAAGCCCGCAGCCGTGGATCTGTTGTTGTCGCCCATGGTGATGGTGTTTGCGGAAGGAGGTGTCGGAGTAAACGCGCAGAGGCAAGCAGAAGAAGGTCCGGAGGGCGGAGGAAGAAGAACTGGCAAGGAAAAGGGATGCCAATTCAGGGGGGAAAGGTGCAGAGAGGGTTGAGTTTAAGTAGTTGTAGACGTTGTCGAGGTGCAGAGGATAAAGCGAGTGCTTGTCGCAAGGGGAGATTCACTTCGCCGGCTTCTGGGGAGATGATTGGTTGCCGGCGGGGATGATCAGCTGCAGCTCCCGTGACGGGGGCTTGCCCTGTGGGAGGGAGAGGGAGGGCTCATAACAAACATCTTTCCAGTCTGGGTCTTCCCCTGCTAAGAGGAGATTGGCCGTGGTCTGTGCAATATGCCGTTCTCCCACAGTCTTACTCTCCAGCTGGAAATAAATACGCAGTGTCTAGATACGGAGTACGGATACAGGAGCAAAGTCCTGTCTACTACTAGTCGCACTGTTCCCCCACGTGGTATGGAGATACATAGTATCTACTTGGGCTGGGAACAGTATTAAGCGTGGATGCATTGGAGGATGAGCTTTGAAGACCATTATTTGCTAGATACGATACTACCTACAAAGTAAGAGAGATGGATAATAATAGAACTACCTACTTACTAACCAACTTGAGTGTGACTGTAGCCTCAGGCCTCCAAACTGGAGAACACGAGGCGTCATGTGACCGGGGGGGGGGGGGGGGGGGCTCTTGAACCTCTGAAGGGCATCGAATTTCTCCGAAGGTGAGGGGCGTCATGATGACGGACTCCATTCTGCCCGATTCCACGGGTGTGACTGACCAGACCGGGTAACCCGGTGGACAGACAGTCCTGGTAGGAAAAGTGGATGAGAAGAGTAGTGGTGTCTACTAGGAGGAGTAGTAGCAGTAGCAATAGAGAGGATGGATTTATTGTATTGTTCCGCTGAGGGCTGAGTCATACATACCAGTGTTCCTTCCTCTGGAGTGGAAACATGGAAACATGGAAAGAAAAAAAATTCCCAGCGGGATTCTGCCGGTTACGTCATCCGGATTACCCCGCCAACCGGACAGGAACAGCAGCAACCAGACTCAGCGAGAACAACTACGTAGGTTGTAGATGATACTACTGGAGTAGAGTCCAGACCATACTGGTTAGTATGGAGAACTAAGTAGAGAAGACAAGGGACGTCGAGATGCCTCGAGAAGGCCCGGCAGCCTGTCAGGGCCTGCCCAGGGGTGCCGTGGAAAGGCCCAGAGCGTGAATTTCCTGCGCGGGTGGAAGAGGATCGAACCCGATGGATGCCCATCGAAGCGGGCGTCGACTAGAAGCTTCGCTGGAGCCGGCCTCACCGCCCGCCACTATATCAGCGTTCGCTCTCGCACAAAATTCTCGCCCTCTCCATCTTTCTCTCTTCTCCTTTCTCCTCCATCCTCTCCAATTGAAATCTCTTCTCCGTGGACTCTTATACCCCTGATTCTCCCTTCCACGAGATCACTTCCTGTCCCTGTACATTACCACTACTCACGACCCTCTTCCCCTTCCTTTCTCTTTAACGAACCCCTCCATACACACACACATTCATCATGGCCCCCGCTGTCGGTATCGATTTGGGAACCACCTACTCCTGCGTGGGTGTCTTCCGTGATGACCGTATTGAGATCATCGCCAACGACCAGGGTAACCGCACCACCCCCTCGTTCGTTGCCTTCACCGACACCGAGCGTCTCATCGGTGATGCCGCCAAGAACCAGGTCGCCATGAACCCCCACAACACCGTCTTCGACGCCAAGCGTCTGATCGGTCGTCGTTTTGGCGATGCTGAGGTTCAGTCCGACATGAAGCACTGGCCCTTCAAGGTCGTCGAGAAGGGTGGCAAGCCCATCATCGAGGTTGAGTTCAAGGGCGAGTCCAAGCAGTTCACCCCCGAGGAGGTCTCCTCCATGATCCTCACCAAGATGCGTGAGACCGCTGAGGCTTACCTCGGTGGCACCGTCAACAACGCTGTCATCACTGTCCCCGCCTACTTCAACGACTCTCAGCGTCAGGCTACCAAGGATGCTGGTCTCATCGCTGGTCTGAACGTCCTCCGTATCATCAACGAGCCCACCGCTGCTGCCATCGCCTACGGTCTTGACAAGAAGACCGAGGGTGAGCGCAACGTCCTCATCTTCGATCTTGGTGGTGGTACCTTCGATGTGTCTCTCCTGACCATCGAGGAGGGTATCTTCGAGGTCAAGGCCACCGCTGGTGACACTCACTTGGGTGGTGAGGACTTCGACAACCGTCTCGTCAACCACTTCGTCAACGAGTTCAAGCGCAAGCACAAGAAGGACCTGACCACCAACGCTCGTGCTCTCCGTCGTCTCCACACTGCTTGCGAGCGTGCCAAGCGTACCCTCTCCTCTGCTGCGCAGACCTCCATCGAGATCGACTCTCTGTTCGAGGGTATTGACTTCTACACCTCCATCACCCGTGCTCGTTTCGAGGAGCTGTGCCAGGACCTCTTCCGCTCCACCATGGAGCCCGTCGAGCGTGTCCTCCGTGACGCCAAGATCGACAAGTCCTCTGTCCACGAGATTGTCCTGGTCGGTGGTTCCACCCGTATCCCCAAGATCCAGCGTCTCGTCTCCGACTTCTTCAACAAGGACCCCAACAAGTCCATCAACCCCGATGAGGCCGTTGCCTACGGTGCTGCCGTCCAGGCTGCTATCCTGTCCGGTGACACTTCCTCCAAGTCCACCAACGAGATCCTCCTGCTCGATGTTTCCCCTCTTTCCCTTGGTATCGAGACCGCTGGTGGTGTCATGACTGCTCTCATCAAGCGCAACACCACCATCCCCACCAAGAAGTCCGAGACCTTCTCCACTTACTCCGACAACCAGCCCGGTGTCCTGATCCAGGTCTACGAGGGTGAGCGTGCTCGTACTAAGGACAACAACCTCCTCGGAAAGTTCGAGCTCACTGGTATCCCCCCCGCTCCCCGTGGTGTTCCCCAGATTGAGGTCACCTTCGACCTTGATGCCAACGGTATCATGAACGTCTCCGCTATCGAGAAGGGTACCGGTAAGACCAACAAGATTACCATCACCAACGACAAGGGCCGTCTCACCAAGGAGGACATCGAGCGCATGCTTGCTGAGGCCGAGAAGTTCAAGGCTGAGGATGAGGCCGAGACTGGCCGTATCCAGGCCAAGAACGGTCTCGAGTCCTACGCCTACTCCCTCAAGAACACCCTCAACGAGGGCAAGCTCACCATCTCCGATGCCGACAAGGAGAAGGTCACCGCCAAGATCGACGAGGTCATCAGCTGGCTCGACAACAACCAGACCGCTGAGAAGGACGAGTACGAGTCCCAGCAGAAGGAGCTTGAGAGGTATGTTCCACCGGTCCCCTAACCTGCAATTGAAGCTTGATGCTAACGGTTATCTGCAGCATTGCCAATCCCATCATCTCCGCTGCCTACGGTGCCGCTGGTGGCGCCCCTGGCGGTGCCGCTCCCGGTGCCACCCGCACTGCCGACGAGGTCGAGGAGCGCCCCGAGGAGCTCGACTAAATGCCTTAAGCAAAGGTCTCGATTTTCTTTCTTCCACCTACCTTTTAGCCGTTTGCGGATCGGCGAGTGGCACGACTGGTTTTTCTGGTGTCGCTTTTAATTTCATGTTCTTTTTTTTTTATTAACGAAATTATGGGATCCTTTTCTTTGTGCCTTATCGCATAGATTCAAGTTGTTTTGCTGCATGATGAATTGCGCTGCAGAATCTGGGAGGGAAAAAGTTCCTTACGACGAATACAATACCTTCTTAATATTGCCGTTTCTTGTGGTAAACTCGTAATACTGTATGTAGTACGGGGTACTATAACACTCCATCCATATTCTGAATGGCATTCGATCAAGAATCGAAAAAATATCTGGTAGACTTGGGGCGGGCTCCTGGCCACTTTCTGGTACACTTTGCTGGGGTTGTGTACAACTCCATTCCACCCCAGGTTATATCGCGAGTATATATCTGTGTAGAAAGTAGATAGATTTGAAACCAGCAAACCCATCCATTGATTGTCTTCCTTCCATATCTAGATCACCAAAGATCTTACTTACATTACACTCTAAATGCCCATTCAGTCGGTCAGTTAGTCCATCGCATGATGCCACCCAAGAGATGTGTATAGACGCAAGAGAGAGAGAGAGAGAGAGAGAGAGAGAGAGAGAGAGAGAGAGAGAAAGAGCGAGCGAGCGAGAAAGCCTCCACTCCCATCGCAAAACTCCAGCCAGCCAGCCATCCAGCCGCAAAGCCTCCCTCCCTTCCCCCTGGTAATATATAACAAACCCAGTTAACAAACAAGAACAAGTAGCAGAAGAACATAACAAGATCATTATTGTATGTGTTTTTGAGTATGAGGATGAGTGACTATCCCTCCCTCCCTGTCTCCTTCTAAAGACCATTAAAATCGCCCGCCCACCACCTCTGCACCCGACTCGTGCCCATCTGCAAAACACCCCCGATGCCTATCGAGCTCGCCCGCTCGGGGAATTTCTCGCGCTGGTCCCGTTGGATACGTAGCAGGGCGGCGGAGGTGCCGATGGCGAGGGCGAAGATGGGGTCTGCGACTCTAGATTGTTGAGGAGAGAGATGGTGTTAGCTAGCTCAGTGTGATCAATCGATCGTGCAGAAATCAGGTAGGTAAGTAGGTAAGTAGGTAGGTGTTGCGATATCGGTCGCGGAGGGGAGTGCCGACTGGAGGACTTGATGGGTGTGCGTGGCATGAGGGATATATGTACGACGTACTTGGATATTAGGTAGACGGGCATTTTGGGCAGGGTCGGGTCTCTGCGTTGGATGTTTGTTGGGAGGTGTATGTGCGAGTTTATTTCACGGAGTTGGCGCGTCCGGGGAAATATGATCACGTGATAGTGGATCAGCTTCAGCGATAACCCATGCGTGGGAGATACAATTTTAGCTCAAGGAGTGGAGATATGTGGTCGGGAATAATTTGGTAGTTGGTAGTGGGCCAGCGGTGGGTTTGCTGCGTATGTTGTGATAGAAACACGTCAGGTAGTATCTACTCTGCGCAGTACTTGTTGGCGGTGCTTGTCAGAGGTTTGCGCCCCAACCTGCATGCCAAAGGTCCGACATGTCTACCGGAAGCATTCCGAGTCAGTGAATTAAGAGGAGTTGTATTTCTTCATGCCCGATAGGCATAACATCTTGAACCCATGAAATCGGATCAAAGACGAAGGGAAAAGATTCTATCCAAAAATACAGAAAGGCCCAAAAGAATGCTCTAAAGCAGCACCAAAAAAGCCCTAGAATAGAACATGAAGTAAAAATCATCCCGAAAAGGGGGAAGTATAAGAAACACTCGCTATTATAATCAGATTATCGTCAACTTTTATACGACCTGGCCGAACGCAGGGATCAACGTCTGAGCCAGCCAGAAGCTGAAAACGAGCTTGGGACCGGTCATCAGCAGCTTGGGCGTCAGGCCCTTGAAGAAACTGGTGACACCCTCGTTCTTGACCATGTTGGACAGAATGCGGAAGCCCGACTCGGGGTTCTCGAAGTTGCGGTTCTGGATACGAGTCTTGATCACATCCAGAGGAGCAGACACAACCAGAGAGGCACTGGCACCGCAAACAGAGGCGACAAAGTTCTGAGACCAGCTAGCGGTGTTGTAGTCCTGCAGGCTGTACAGGTACTCCTTGGCGAAAGCAGAACCACCGAAGAGCTATTGACGATTAGTACCGGACTAGAACGTAGACTAGGAGTGTGACCGAGGAGACATACCGCGAATGAACCGGGGGCGTTACGGGCCGCAGTCCAGCCAGCGCCACGGTAGAGTCCCATACCCTCGTCGGAGATGATCTTGAACAAGCCACGGCCGCGGAATGCCTCGGGGTTAGTCTGACGCTTGATCTTAAGGACGTCCAGAGGCAGAAGGACAATCTCTCCAATGCCGATCAAACTATTCCACCAAGTCAGCCCAAAGGAACCGCCCCTAACTGAGTACTACAAAGTACGAACCTTCCAGCAGTGGCGTGCATGATGGCCTTGCCCGTACCCTTTCCGAAGGCATTGTCAAACTCAGTGCCGTAGTGCTGAGCCAGGTAGTCACGCGCGAAAGGCTGACCACCGTACTTGTAGATACGCTGGAGGACCTTGTAGCCAGCAGCATAACCCAAGCCGGGGAAGAGGGAGGTGAACTTGGTGCCAGCGGAAGCGGTGGCGTACTCCTTGAAGACGACCTTGTTCAATTCAGCGGAGGAGGCAATCTAATCCCAGCACACCGTCAGTAAAAAGCACCCAGAGGGAGAGCGGAGCATGCGCCGCGAAATATCGTACCCGGGTCTGGTTGCTCATCAACCGCTTCGAGATGGTATCAACCTTGGTAGGGCGTCAGTATTTCCGCCGTCAGAGAGCAATCCATGAGTCATTCCCAGGGGGGGAGGATTCGTACGGGATGGAAGACCATGAGCTCCGTGATTCCAGCGGTTCCTGCAAATGAGTCACAAGTCAGTCACAGCTCGCAACCCAGCGGGTTTGTGAGAAGATACACATACCGGAACCCAACAGACGAGCAGTTGCGGATTCTCTCTTGACATCCTTGGCGGCAGAGCCAGCACCGGCGGCGATAGCGGGAGACATCTTATTCCTAAAATTCCGAGTTGTATTTGGCGCACTTGGGGGGCAAGAAATGGGCCGTATAAAATTTTCCGAGGCGTTTGACTTTGTTTTTCTCACTCGGGGAGGTCGGGGGAAAAAACCAAATTCAGAAGGAAGACGAAAGTCGGAAAGAAGTATCAGAAGACGAGGCAAGGTCAGCAGCGAGGATTGACGAGTGACCACAACCGGAGCCAGGCAATGCAGCGAAGGGAAAGAAGTAGGAGACGCACACCAAGGAAGAGAAAGAGAGAGAGAGAAGAAAGAGAGAGACTACTGTACTTTCTTTCTGCGCCGACTCGGAACCGTCCAAGCGTCGCGGCGGCGGCCCAGCGCCACTAGTCCACTTCGGGCCTGGCATCTTCGGCCGGCTATCGGAGCTGGCCCTGATTAGGTCAGCCGATTACCTATTAACTAACTAACTAACTAGTTGCCCAGTAGTGACCCAGTATCCGGAGTAGTGCTCCGTAGATAGTGATACGTCCACCAGCAGGTGCTCTGCGGAGGCCCAACGAGAGAGGCCTTATACGACGTACGTACGCCTCGGTAGCAAACATCCTCCTCGCTTAACTATGGTCAACGACTGTTTCGATTCGATTTAAAACTACCATCTGATCAAGAATAGGTTCGCCAAGAGAGGTCACGAAGAAAATGAAGAGCCCCAAGATTAACGCCCGCGTACAGCACAGAGAGGGAGAAGTACGTCACAGCGTGGTCGAGCTCGCCCTCGCACCCCCGCGTCCTACAGGGATCCCGGACAGGGGTGGTCTGGAGGGAGCCAACTTGATCATGGCAGCGACGAATTCACTTCAAAATTAAGAAAGAAAGAAAGAAAGGAAAATTCAAGCAAAACGGAAAGTAGATATGGGCCTAGCGCCTAGCATTCACCAAACGTGTTCTCGCCAGAGTACCTGCCAGGAGGATGGGGTCAGTATGTGCCCAGAGTCTCGGCTGTAGGGTCGGAGTCGGAACATACGTGATATAGAGGAACCCATCTTCATCCTTGTGCTCTTCGTAGATACTGCTCATGAGAGCCGCGGTAGGTGGCAGGACCTCGTCGACGAAGATGAAGATCGCCTTCTCGGGTGAGAGCTTGATTCGTTTACGGATGACATAGACGAACTGTCCAACGGTAAGGTCGGCAGGGACAAGGTACTTCTTCTTGTCGATGGTAGCGATATCTGATTTCTCGACCTTTTCGCAAATCACCTGGGAGCAGACAACGGATTAGCATCTCGAACAAGCGGTGAGACTAAGACCCAGGCCCCCAAGAAGACATCGACCGGATCAGCGACGGGGGGAAGTCAAGGGCGAGCATACTGGGATGCGATCGGCGTATTTCTGGCGGATACGCTCGGCCTCTGCCTTGCGCTTCTCGAAGGGGTGCTCATCCTTGAACTTGGAACGCATCGTGATGGATAGATCGGGGGTGGATTTGATGGCTTCTGGTGAAAGAAAGTCCTGGTTGGAAAGCGCTGGAGAGGTTGGAAGAATGACGAGGTCAGATCGGGAAGATAAGGCGATGGATAAGGGGTAAAGAGGGGGGGAGTTGGATGGATGGATGGATAGATGGATGGATGGATGGATGGATGGGGGGGGGAGTGGATGACAAAAGGTGGTAGGCAGGCAGGTCAGTACTAACCAGTAGGAGTAGACTCAGTAATAGGGACTCAGGGAGAGTTAAGGCGACAGCCCCGCGTCATTCAGTGAGACGAACGGCTGATAAGGCCGCCAGGCAGGACGGGATCACGGGGTGGAGGCGGTGAGCGGCCCCACACGTGAGTCAGGCCGGGTCATGTGCCTGGGCTTGCACCCATCATCCTCCTGATAAGACGAAATCGTCATCTCTGCACGTGGATTTGGTGCAGTGCGCAAATGACCAGAGTCGGATGATCCCGCTTGATGGCCATCGATCTGTGTGCAATATGAATCACCGGGGTTGCGTCAGAAAGATTGAACTGCTGATAGCTCGGGTCAGCCTCCACTTGGATCAGCGACTAGATTATGGGGTGTTATCCCGCTACCACTACTGCTAGATCTAGAACCATACAGAGTACTGTGCACCAGCATCCTGTGAAGATCCTGGGTTTCTGTAGTTACTACGGAGTACTGCGCACCACCTTTGGACTGCTGAATATTAGGTAGAGTGTACCAGTGACTACCGTTGAATTGAATAAATAAGCAGACACAACGGATTCCAGTGACTACTACTAGTAGTAGTACTAGTACTTTACCTTGGAGTTCCCTGTATGCGTATTGCTGCCAGAGTGTTCAGGCGATAAGGATATGCAAACCAGGCAAACCGCTTATCTCAGCCAGACTCAACAGACAAACAATGCAACAGATGCAAACCGCGCAAACCGCAGCATATCCCCTCAGACATTCGGGAATATCGAGACCGCAGGTGGTCCCATACGGCTTCGGAGCAAATGAGTTGACTAGTTCGCCCATTTCCAAACATCAAGCCCACTAATTGCCCCCCAATAATAGGCGGAGCTCGGTCGGACTGAGTCTTGAAATCGGCGCATTCCAGCACCACCTGATCTTCTGGCGGATCAGCCAATTCCATTTGCCCTCCGACCATGGCCTTACCCCGGCCATATATGCCTCTTCGGAGGTCGCTCTGCCAATTGTCATCTCGAACTTGTCGCACACCTCGTCACATCCCAGCGCCTTTCCGCAGGTACTCCACGGAAAAGAAATCTGGTGAAAAAAAGAACTTCACTGTTTGGAGACCATACCTACGACTCGCCATCGGGGTGCCATTCATCGCTGCTTTGATCTACTCCATGGTAAAACCGGCCGCTCCCTGTTTTGCATTGGTACCCCAGTCTGACTTCTATGTACGCAGATGACCGAAGAAGTGACCGAACTTGACTCCCCGTCGATCGTCGAACTCGATGAGACGTTAAAGAAACAGACAACGATCAGCGAATCATCCCCGATGCGCCTACGGATGGAGAAGTTGATCAAGGATCACCAGCAAAAGATCATAGAAGAGCTAGGCAGAATAGATGGGACGCAATTCCGAACCGATACTTGGTCGCGCCCCAACGGCGGAGGTGGGATATCTTGCGTTCTCCAGGACGGCAATGTCTTCGAAAAGGCCGGTGTCAATGTGTCTATTGTCTATGGCGAACTGCCTCGTCCCGCCATTGAAAAGATGCGCGCAGACCACAAATCTTTCGTCGGCGCCGACGTGGACTCATTGAGCTTTTTTGCGGCTGGCCTGTCCCTGGTTTTGCACCCCCATAACCCCATGGCCCCGACGGTTCACCTGAACTACCGGTACTTCGAGACCTCGGACCCCAAGGATCCTATCAATGGCGACAAGAATTGGTGGTTCGGCGGTGGTACGGATCTGACTCCGATTTATCTCTTCCCCGAAGACGCAAAGCACTTCCACCAGACAATCAAGGACGCCTGTGATCGCCATGACGCCACGTATTACCCGAAGTTCAAAGCCTGGTGCGACAAATACTTCTATCTCCCGCATCGTCGCGAATGTCGAGGCGTCGGAGGCATATTCTTCGATGATCTCGACGCCAATTTCTTAGAGTCCTCGTCGACCTCATCGCAAAACCCGCAGGAGACGCTGTTCTCTTTCGTGTCGGATGGCCTTGCGTCCTTCCTCCCATCCTACGTCCCCATCATTGAACGCCGTAAGGACATGCTGTTCACACCGGAGCAGAAAGAGTGGCAACAGCTTCGTCGTGGTCGCTATGTGGAATTCAATCTGGTGTATGACCGTGGAACCAGCTTCGGTCTCCGCACTCCGAATGCCCGCATTGAAAGTATTCTGATGAGTCTTCCCCGCACCGCAAGCTGGGCCTATATGGATGCTGTGTCCGGTACCCGCACTGAGGGCCATGACGTAGGTGATGAAGAACTGATTGGAGAGGGCAAGGAGCGTGAGAAAGAGATCATGGACGTTCTAAGACACCCTAGACAATGGGTGTAATGAAGTCAACCCGCACCATTCGGGATGCCAGGGGACAAACATTTGACAGTTCCCCTATGAACTCTGTATTACCTCTATGTATATTATGAGCTGCATCTATGGCTAGACCATGTAAAAAGGATATGTCTATATAAAGAACAAAGAAGCCTTCGTCATGTTCATCTCGATATAACAGCCTCCGAAGGCACATTTCCCTCGAAACTTTGACCAACCTCTAGCAAACCGGATAACCGAGCCGCAAAATGCTGGTATAGTGCGGCGCAGGAGTATGTATGTGCAAAGGTATAAGAACAGCAACCTAGGTAACTATATAGAGACAGCAGGGGGGGCAGAACGGCCGGAAAAGAGGGGGAGGGGGGAAATAGGCATTACAACGACATGTACGAAGAAAAGAAAAGGTAGCCATATCCCTATATACAAGATGGTCCAGCTTTATCGACCAGCGACCACGTTTCTCTGCCTGGCCAACCAGCCCTTCTGGGCATCGGCGAGGGACCCGTGGCGATATCTAGACATGCTGATGTTGTTATTTTGTAATCGACTCTGGAGTTCGTACCAAGAGGAACTCATCAGAGCCAGCTCGCGCGCTTGGGCATCGATTACCTTCTGAAGCTCGAGCTGCAGGAAATCAAACGCGGTTAGTCGGAAAGCCAGTGGCGTGGTTGAATATTCCGTTGTTGGAAAATATGTGTACTTACTTCGCGCTCTTTGCTGATTCCTTCATCTGTGTCTTCCTCAGCTTGTCTTATGCGCTCCTGGAGGAACTTGATGTGTTCATTCTGTTGATGGATGTACTGCAAGATGGATTATGTTAGCATCTGGGGCTGCGAACTGTAGATGGAAGAGAGTGTGTATCAAGGGCGTCGCAACCAAGCTCCAACGCCAGAACCGTTTAACCGCAAATCGACCCAGACGCGATAGGCTGGGGACCTTCGCTTCCAAAATCTGGGCCGAATCGCCCAACGGCCGATCCGCAAAAGCGTCGAGGCGTTTTCTCCGGCCGCTGAAGCCCCCGAAACGGGTGATTATGGTATGGCTTGGGTTGAAGTGGGCTGAACATCGATGGGTTTCTTTGTAACTGACCTCTGCGCGCTTCGCCAGCCTTTCCAGATTCTTTTCAATCTGAGCGGCGACTTGTCTTGTGAGTTCCACGGCGGACTTTTGAACAGCCTCTGGATCATCCGTGTTCTCCTGTGCGGTGAGTTCGGCAAGCAGCTTCTTCATTTCCTCCGCAGCTTCTTGATCCTCCGCCCGGAATTCCGCCTGCTTCTTCTCAAGCAGATTTCGGAGATCATCCCGTTCAGCGCATGTTACCTGCACTAAAGCTTGGGTCGAGTCAAGCTCGGCCTGAAGAATGGATACTCTGCGCATGGCATCGTCCGCATCATCGCGGGCCTTGACCAATTCCGACGAGTTATTCGCTTTGACTTCGGTTATTAGGTCGATACTCTCCCGGTTGGCAACTTCAACTGTGAATGTATAAGCGGAATGGTCTTCTTTCTCTCTGCATGCTGGGGCCACTTACCTTCAGTCAAGGCATCATTCAACGACCTCTTAGTAACATCGAGAGCGTCTTGGGCCTCGGCCAGTTTCTTCAGAACCGATGTAAACTGTTCGTACAGCTTCCAGTACTCATCACTATATCTTGCGTTAGTACCCAGACCGGGCAAACATTAGCGATTGTAGCGACTGTACCTCTGTGAAGAGTTTGCGCGAGCCTGTTGTAGCGTTTCGCCAAAAGCTTCAGAGAAACCTTCCAACGGTGAACCTATCTGCGGAACCTCATCAGCGGTGTTCCAAGGACATAAATTTCCATGCGATGTGAACATACAGATACTGATGGTCCCTTGAGCAATTCAACTTCCTTTTTGAGTTCCTCATTTTCGGATTTCCTGTACGGTGTCAGTTGGGAGTACGATTGCGATGTGAAGGGATGTCCAAACAGTTGAGATTCCTTCACTCCGATTGCCTCGAAATCCTTCTGCAAGGTTCCTTCGAGCTTGGGAGTTTCAGTGCCCGGCGTAAGAGATGGGCTTCCTGGGGACCCTTCCAATTCGCGGACTCGCTCTCGAAGCTCGCTTATCAGAGCGTCATCGCGTTCGCGCTGTTCTTCGGCATTACTGAGACGCTCCGTGAGGGCATGGTTGTTAAATTCGAGTTGCTTCTTCAGGTTTTGGATTTCACTGCATTCCTGTTCGATGCGTGGCAAGACTCTGCGGTATTCCTCAAGCTCTACTTCTCGCTCAGAGTTCCATTTCTGCTGTGAATCCGCCTCCTTGAGCTGTTGCTGGAGGTCCTTGATTTGGTTCCTGAGGGACTGGTTCTCCTTCTCGAAATCCTGGCTAGCCTGAAGCTTTTGGCGGTACTTCTCAGCCGCGTTCGCCTTGCGAGCAAGCTGATCTCGCTCGGTCTTGAGCTCATCGTAGTCATCCTGTAACTTCTGGAAGCGTTGGTTCTTAACACGGAGAGACTCTACGGTCATTCGCAGGCTGTCAATTTCATCCTGGGCCGTGGCCAGTCTTGCCTCCTGAGTGGCGATGATATCTTCCTGTTGACGGGACTTGGACTCGAGAGCCTTTGCGTTGAGCCCAAGATCCCCCTTTCCAGAACGTAGGTTGACCAGCCGGTCTTCCGTCGAGGCAAGACGACTCTGTAGGGTATCGTTGTTCTCCTGGAGGCGCGCCAAGCGGTCGTGCATATCGTCGATTTGTTTCTGCATTTCCTTCTTCTCACGCGCCATCCGATTGTTTTCCGCCAGCATCTTCCCTACCCGTTCCTCGAACTGCAGTTCGGGGTCGACGGGCAGTTCCCGCTCCTCTTTGACGTCGTCCTCGCCATCAATGGCTTCGTGCTGTCCATTCTGAGCCTCCTCGAAGATGTTCTTGAGAGCCTCTTGCGTTGGCGTACTTAGGCTTTGGAGGGTCTCCACATAGGTCTGCGCGTTGGGCGACCGGATGGCGGCGATCAGAAGTAGCTTAAGGAGTTTATTGGCCTCTTTGACGGAGTTTTTCTCGGCGACCAGTTCTAGATTTGGATTTGGATCGAGACCGGACGGCATGCCATCGGGCTGTTGACGGATGTAATTGACGAGCAATTTGTGTATATGTTTCAGGTTCTGCCATTTGGATAGCCAGTGGTCGGACGGGGCGCGCTGAGGGATCTCATCCAGGAAATATTGCGGATCAATGTCCTGTAGGATTTCCCAGATGATAGTTCCATCCGACAGCTCCTCCGTCGTCCGGATAGTCTTTCCCAGAGCGAAACTGTTGATCCATTCCAACAGAGCTTGCGTGACGGTATGTTCCGCGGCCATGGTCGGTGGTGGACTGGATCTCGGGGTCAACGAGGCGCGGGGAGGGGGAGGGGGACGCGAATCTCAGGAATGGCTGGGGTTTGCAGTCGTCTTCCGATTGGAGCCAGGAGGGGTAAATCGACACCACCTCAGCACGGTGAGGTTGAGATCTGGGCGGCGGAGGAAGGACTGGCCTCGAAGGGGTCCGTTTTCGAGTCGAGCGCCTCCGGGGAGTTGGAGGCGGGATCCACGCTACGCGCATCTACGGGCTATAAATACCAACCGCCAGGTCCCGCTTGTCGCTCAACCACGCGCGGAAAGCAGACATCCATGCTACATGCTCCTGGCTCTGAAAGGCGACGAAATCACTGACCTATATTTAAATGTACAGTAGACCAATCGTTGAATGAAAAGAACAATCTCCAATTCACATGACATTCGAAAAGAAAAGAAAGAATAAAAAGGGGGGAGGGGCAGTCCAATAGCGACCAGCAATTATAGACAACCCCCCCCCCCAAAAAGATAAACATTGCGGCACCCTAACGAAAACCCCAATAAGCCATAGCAGTCGTGAATTACAGTATACCTAATGTTTCCCTTTCATTGCTGAAGTTTTGACGTTCGAGTCCCGAGACCAGCGGGAGAAGGGATAGTTGTCATGGCGTGGGACGAAGGAGAGACACGAACGCCTCTATGCCGTGAAACCCGTCAGAATTTCTTTACTGGGTCGAGACAGTCAGGTCCTCCTCGATATGGGGGCTGTATGCCGCAGACTCGGTTGATATCTGCTGGACCGCTGCCTCCGGAGCGTTGGCAGAAAATCCCCTGGGAGTTTGTCAGCGCTAGCAACGACGGGGCTGGCGGAGAAAGTTACTTGATCAAAGCTATAGCGAAGAAAGAGTTAGCACCAAGGTTCAATGGGAAGGGCGAAAGAAACAAGGGAGGGGAGCCTCTCTTACTGTACTCGTGTGTGATCATGCCCCCCTGCCAGAAGACGGTCAGTCATATATCTATCAATGGCCCCAGCAATACCTGGCTACATACAGAATCCACAACCGATTTCTTCGCCCGATCAACAACTGAATCGGGGGTTCCTTTCGGGAAAGTAACCAGGATCGAGTTGGCTAGAGCCAACGGAAGCAACCCTATAATGGTAGCGGACAAAAGCTTCATCTTAAGAGCTCGTACTGCACTCGATGAGAGGATTGATCTGTTAATGGATGCAGCAAAATCACCAGTAAGTGAAAAAGGGCTGCATATGATGGTGTTGGAAGGTATGAAGTGGACTTGAAACAATGTCAATGTGAATGGATGGATAGCGGCGTGTGACTGCGTCATACCCGTGTTACCGGATCAGGCCTAGTCAAAAGCTGTTTCCGCCTTTCCTGAAAGAGCCTAGCGGAAGGCTGGCTCTCAGGGTCGCTGACTCAGCCAGCCTTCCTGCTCGCCGGTCCTTCCTTCCTTCGCTCACTCACGAGCGCAGCTTTCGGAGTCTGCCTCATCTTCGTTCACCTCCTTCGCCTTCCCCCCCTCTAATTCTCTAATTGCTCCCCTTCCCTCTCCCTCCATTTCCTGCTCCCAGATCTCTTGCGCCTGTCTTGGGTGGCTATCCAGATCTCTGCTTTTTCCTTCCGCCTGGTTGTCGACGTCGTGTGCTACTGAGACAATTTATCTAGTTCACACCAACATACCCTCCTGCCTTTTCAACCCATTTGGTTCCTCTACGAGTTGCTGTCTACTGGAAGGGTCAATCGGCACAGGTGATCTTATAAGATAGATTGGCACTGGGTTAACGGGGAGTTGTAGCACGGGTTCTTTGTTGACTTGGGATCGGGTGGAGGATTTGCACTTGCGGCCTCTTGTTGTTGTCTCAAGTCTGACCAAGATAGCTAGCAAGCATTCTACAAGTTCCGACTGCTCTTCTCATCTCTTACTCTTTCAGGAGACTGTTATTACATTTTTTTTTATTTGGAAAGAAACAAAGGAGGGAAGGAATAGGACTTCTATATACAGTGTATAAAAGAGGACAAAAGAACGGAAAGGAAAAGAGAAAAGGAAAGGAAAGGAAAAAGAAAAACCGAGCAAAGACAGGAAAAAAGACAAGCTCTTGAGACCAGAAGGACAGCAGCCCGAACAAAAAGCAGAACCGGCCAAGGAGAACAGAAGGCAGAACATAAAAAAGGAGGGGGACGAAAGCAGAAAGGCTCAGCAGGAGCCCAAATATCCCCGAGTGTTACGCCCTCTTTTTAACACTTTCCCATCGTCCATATCTTTCTTTGTCTATATCCTAACCACCTTCTCACTTCCCCTTTCCCCCCATCATCGGCATCCGCTGCCTGAGTATCTGCCCATCATGTCAGCTGGGTTGGCCTCCGACGAAGTGGCCGAGGACTACAAGAACTCCTTGGAAGATCTAACGACCAACGACAGATTTCAGATCAGCAATTTGACTGTGATAGCCAAGGAGAACACAGAACATGCGATGGCCATCTCCCGCGTGCTGGAGAACCACATTCGAACTGTAGGTGACACGCTCTCAGAACGCCGAGGTGCTCTTGATGGCCCTGGCGAGGCGCACGACCGTCTGTAGTCTTCTTTTTTTTTTTTTTTTTTTTTTTTTTTTTTTTTTTTTTTTTTTTTTTGGCTGAATGGGTTCTAATCTGCTGTGTAGACACCGCCGGCTCAAAAGTTGCCTGCCTTGTATGTAGTCGACTCGATCGTCAAGAACGTAGGCACGCCCTACACCCTGTTCCTGGGTCGCAACATGTATCAGACCTTTATGAACGCCTACACGCTGGTCGACTCTCAGACGCGCAGAAAACTGGACGAGATGCTGAAGACATGGAAAGAACCCGTTCCGGGGTCCTTGGACACCAGGCCTGTCTTCCCTCCAGAAATCACCCGCAGCATCGAGAGCGCTTTGATCAAGGCAAGGACCGCGGCTCTCCAGCAACAACAAGCTCGAAGCCAGCAGGAGATCCTCACCCGTGGTCGTGTTGGAACCCCCCCAGGTTGGACCAACAGTCCGACGCCTCCGCAGAATATGGGTCGGTACCCGCCCCCGGCTAATCAGGCTGTGCCTGTGCATTACCAGCGCAATGGGACTGGTCATGGATATCCCTCCTCGGTAAGCCCCTGTCAAGCCCCGAAGCGTCGGGCGATGGATGGCACATGTCTAATGTACTCCACAGGGTGAATCATATCCCGCACGAGCAACCCCAACTCCTCAGGCCCAGCAACGCTCAGCTGTTGATCTCTCAGCTCTCAACCGAGACATCGAAGCTCTAATTGCAACCGCCAGAAGTGATTTTGCCAACAATCCCTTGGACCCATCTGTGCAGCAACGGCTGAAGGCCCTCTTGGACCTTCAGGGTATCTTGCAGCGTCAAGAGCTCACCCAAGAGCAGCTAAGGCTTGTCCGTGACCAGGTTTCGGCACTTGCACCAAAATCCGCTATATCGGCCCCCCAAACCGTTGCGCCGAGTCTCCCAGTCGTGTCAACGCCTCCTATAGCTACTCCACCCGCCCAAACCCTCTCGCAGCCCCTCCAGCAGCTCCTCAATCCGGGTACGCTCGCCGGGCTTATCAAAGCTACTGCAACGCGGCAGCAGCCCACTCCGCCGCCACAGGTTTCGAATATTCTGCCCCAGATGCCAACGAGTAGTAGCACCCCACAACCACACATCAGCGCAGCACCAGAGAATCCTCTCATTGCAGCTCTTCGAGCACAAGGCCTACTGCCTCCCGCTTCTGCCCCCCCGGCCCCATCCACTGCAACTCCGGCCAACCTTGCGTCCGCGTTCCCGTTGGTGATGCCTGGCCAGATGCGATTCACACCTCCTGTGCCGACGTCACAGGCACAAGGCACATCTGATGACCAGACAAATGTTCAGATGAATACAGCCTCCATGAAAATGTGAGTTGCATGCGCCTCCTAGATTGTCTTCCACGCCGCTAAACTCCAATGAACATTTAGCCCCCGACAGACGTTGATTGCCAGCCTCTACGAGGTACGGTCAAATCGGTGTGGTACCTGCGGTCAGCGGTTTTTTGCAACCGAAGAAGGAAAGGAAAAGAAAGCACGTCACTTGGATTGGCACTTCCGGACCAACCAGCGCATGTCAGAGGCTGGCAGGCGGGCTCAGAACCGCAGCTGGTATGTCGACGAGCGGGTGAGTGACCGAACCATATCTATCGATAACCCTATTGCCATAACTCTGACCTTTCATAGGACTGGATCAAATCTCGGGAGGCAGGGGATGACCAGGGACTTGTGGACACGGAGGCGGCCACTGAGAGTGCTGCTGGGGGCGACGGCCCTATGGCCAAGAAAGGGCCACCAAAGCAATGGATCCACGCACCGAACGATGCAGCATTGCGAAACACTCCTTGTCCCATCTGCCAGGAGAAGTTTGAGTCAACGTGGTCCGAAGATGTCCAGGATTGGATTTGGCAGGATGCTATCAAGGTTGGGAGTCGCGTCTACCACGCTAGTTGCTATGCCGAAGTGACCAAGGACGGGCCTCCTCCAGCCAGCCGAGGAACGCCCTCTGGGCGAACTGGAACCCCTGACTCCGTGCTGGGTAAACGCAAGGCAGAGGTGAGTGTTCGCGAAGGCTTATTTGTGCGGTCCTTTGCTAATCACCCATGTAGGGAACGGATTCTCCGGGTCAACACATGCGAATCAAGGCCGAGCCCATGTGACGGGGGGGCATTGCCCACCCACTCACCCGTTCCTCTTCATTCTTCTCTTAACTTTATTCGCTTAGCACCTCCTCTCGATGTTTTCTGCTTTTGAGCGAAGATGCATCATCCATCCAGCTGGCGGCTGTTTCTCTCCTAGTTTTGCATTGGAAGAAAGACGACATTGCTTCTTCCACTGGGCGTTCCGGGGCAAGTGATGGTGATGGATCACAGCACGCACGCATGCGCACACACTTCCCCCCCGGGCTTGCTGCCCTGTATATAGTACTCGTTCCTAGAACCGAATCAGACCCAAGAAACACAACCTATACAGTATCTAGTTGTCTTATTTACTATGGAGAGATTAAGGATGGTCGGTAAATGACGTCGGCGGGTTGCCCGTGCCCCACTCGGCGCAACTCCGCGGTAGGCTCGAGAGATGCTAGGTATATCGGACACTTGAGAGCAGCTGCCTTTCTTCCTATAAGTACTACGTCGTTCCCCCCGTCGGCGCTGGACCTTCCACCTATCCCATAGCACCAATCCAACTCAAACGTCGCATTTGGCCTCGCAACCACATTCAACAATGGCTCCCTACAACGTTCGGTGGGGTATCATGGGTAAGATAGATCCCCGCACCCCCCCAGACAATCAGTCGTCTTCCGCAGTTCTCAGGCTAATCAATGCGTACAATACTCTTCTACCCGTATAGCGACAGGATGGATCGCTGATAGTATGTCTCTTGACCCTTCACCCAATCCTCGCGAACACTCCATCTCACGTCTTTGCCCTCCAATAAACAGCCTTCGTGCGAGATCTGCTGAGAGACCCCAAAATCCGCGGCGCATCCGATATCTCCCACACAGTCGTCGCAGTGGCATCGTCATCGTCTTCAGCCCGGGCGGAGAAGTTCATCTCAGACACCAGTATTCCGGCTCCCTGTGCTGCCTATGGCTCCTACGAGGAACTCGTGGTCGACGCCAACGTGGACGTCGTGTATATCGCGACGCCGCACTCTCACCACTTCCAGAATGCGATGCTTGCCCTCGAAGCGGGGAAGAACGTCCTCTGCGAGAAGGCCTTCACCGTCAATGCCTCCCAGGCTAAGATCCTATGCGACACGGCCCAGAAGAAGAAGCTGTTCCTGATGGAGGCCGTTTGGACGCGGTACTTCCCGCTGAGTATTCAGGTCAGGGACCTGATCAAAAACAACGCCATCGGTGAGGTGCTCCGGGTTATCTCCGACAACAGTTTTGGGGACCCTGTCGAGGAGAAATGGGGAACGGAGCATCGGATGGTCAACAAGGATCTGGCGGGTGGGTGTTTGCTGGATTGTAGGTCTTCCCCATCCGTCCAGTCTATAGCATCTTATGCTGCCCGTGTGTAAGCGTGGATGTAGCTGACCAGCACGTATTTACAGTGGGTGTCTATTCGTTGACCTGGGCTTTTCAAACCTTGTATCATACCCTTCCCCGGGACCAGCGGAAACCGCCCTCGGCCATCTCTGCCCATATGACGCTCTATCATCTGACCGGGGCCGATGAAGCGACTACGATCCTCCTGAGCTTCCCGACTAGCACACCGTCCAATCTTCCCCATCCAGGTCAGTCGCAGGCTGTGGCGATGACACATCTCCGGGTATCGACGGATCCTGATGAGACCAACTCGGCCCGTCCGGCAATTCGCATCCAAGGCACCAAGGGCGAGATCCAAGTAGATGGGCCGGCTTTCCGTCCCGAACGGTACCGCATTATTCCCGTCAAGGGTGAGGGAGAGCTCAAGGAAGTTGAATGTCCGTTCCCTGGTGATGGGAAGGGTATGTTCTGGGAGGCGGACGAGGTCGCGCGATGCCTCCGCGATGGGAAGCTGGAAAGTGAGACCATTCCGTGGGAGGAGAGCATTACCATCATGGAAGTCATGGATGAGGTTAGGCGACAGGGTGGATTGACGTATCCGGAGAAGATCGAGTCCACTGTATACCCGACGGTGTTGTAAAGTATCTAGTATTCTAGGCTACATGGCAGTCCCTTAAACGCATTCGGAATGGTGGCGCTGTTGTTTGTGATACACACAAATGACCAGCCCATGAGCGTAACCTGGGAAGTGGCACGTGTTGGCGTCAGCCAAACAAAATCCATGAAATATAGGTACCGGGTTTGTTTACATGATCATGTTGGAGGAGCCGAGTTGAATCGTCTCATCCGAATTTGGTTCGAATTCCGCAAAAGAAAATTACTACTATACATATCAGATAGATCCCCACCTGAGGGTATCTGTCTATATAAGGACATTAGAAAGACAAGTTCCATGCCCGGTCAATGCAGGACTTTTTCTCCCTTTCTTTAACCTGTCAGCGCAGGCAGCAAAGCCTATACATGACCTCGACATCATATCACATCTCTTATCTCTTCCTCCCCGTTAAAGACAATGAACTTCTTTTCGCGAGGGTGGCATCTAGTTCTTGTGGAAGACACCGAGCAGACTCTTCCACACCTGGCCGGGTTCCTGGCTGGCATCAATGCCCTTCCAGATACCGGTCTTCTTGTAGTACTCCACAACAGGAGCGGTCTGGGCGTGGTAGGTGCCGAGGCGCTTCTTCAGGGTGTCCGCGTTGTCATCAGAACGCTGGATCAGGGGCTCGCCAGTAACGTCATCCTTCATCTCGTCCTTGGGAGGGTTGAAGATCTTGTGGTACGAGCGTCCGGAAGCCGGGTGAACCAGGCGACCGGTGATACGGGCGACAAGCAGGGCATCGTCGATCTTCAGCTCAACGGCATGCTGGAGCGTCTGCTGGCGAGCAGCCAGCATGTCGTCGAGGCGCTCAGCCTGAGCAACAGTGCGAGGGAACCCGTCCAGGATGAAACTAGAAGTGCACACCGTTAGCCAACCTGCCTGGAGGGATCTACGTAAGCAGAGTCGCGTGCAGGGAGTACAAACCCGTTCTTGCACTCGGCGTTGTTGTCAAGCTCGCTCTGGATCATGTTGACCATGATCTCATCGCTGACCAAGCCACCCTGGTCCATGATCTTCTTGGCCTCCTTACCCAATGCCGTCTTCTTGGCGACCTGGGACCGCAGCATGTCACCGGTAGCCTACAGAATTCCGGCCCGCATTAGTCTTTATTGTCCATGGCTCCAAGGGCGATTTCAATTTGCTTGCTTACCAAGTGGCAGGCACAGTACTTCTCCTTCAGCCGGGGGGCCTGAGTACCCTTGCCTAAAGAGGGATACCGGTCAGAGTTCCGCCGGGCGGAAAACGAGAGAACGACAGTGATATATCGAAGGGGAAGGGTTCGAGACAAGCATACCGGCACCAGGGGGTCCCATGAGAATGATGCGCATCTGCTCCGCAACCGACTTGGGCTTTGACTGGTTAGTGAGGCGGCCTTCCAGCTCCTCAACACGAGCCTCGAGCTTTCCGATGACATCCTTCAGGCCATTGACGACCTCTTCCGTGATGGGAGCCATTGTGATGCGATGGATGAAAAGAGGAGGGGGAACGCTTTTCAGAAGTCTCCGGCAAGGGAATCAGGAGGGGTATCGAGAAGGGAGGGAGGGGGAGAGGAGGGTGAGGGGGGAGGACGACGAGAGAAAGAGGAGATATCGGCCAGACGGGGAAGGGCGCAAAGTCGGGGAAAGGGAAGAAGGGGACGGAGAAACTGCATGTTGGGGGTGAAAAGAGGCCGACCGACCGGAGAGAGTGGAGTCGCGCACCCGAGGTTCTGGGAAATTCGCGTCGAACGGCACCGCTTCTCGGACGAGGACAGGGTTGCTGGCCATCGGTCTTGGACTGGACTGCAACTTGTCGCAGGTCCTCTGTAGGTAGCAGTAGAACCGGCCATATTCCATCCATGATGTCCCCCCATCTCCCCGATCAACCCCATCAACCCCATCCCCCTGCACTAACTACCCAGAGAGCGTCCGACTCGGGTCTAGTCCCAGAACACGTGTCTCCAACTAGTGCCTGAGGCATCAACAACCACACCGGTGGCTGGTCCTCGGGCCCTCAGGCTCTCAGGCGTCCATTCTCCAGCCACGAGCCGGTGGCGCAAGCCCGGAGCTCCAGAGGCTCAGCAGCTTCCCTTCTCTCCTCTCCATCGTCATCAACGTCTTGTTGCTCTGCTCTCTGCTTCCGTTCTCCTCCCTCTCTTCATCCGCATCCGCATCCCAATCCCCCCTGTGATCTCCTGTTACTCTCCTTCCATCCCATCCCATAGTTCCCATCTTCTCTGCTGGTAACAGCTCGTCCGCGTTCGTTCTGTTTCCGCCATGCCTGCCACCACGGCGGACACCCTGTCCCTCGTCCAGCGGACCGTCACCGTTGCTCCATTAGTTCTCCTCTCTGTCGCAGATCACTACGGTCGCTCGGCCAAGGGCACTCGGAAACGTGTGGTTGGTGTCTTGCTGGGAGAGAACTCCGGCCAGAATGTCCGGGTGTCCAACAGCTTCGCCGGTGCGCCATTGGCCTTTTCTCTCTCCGCTTCCCACGTTGTGCGATGCTAACATCGAGGTATCTAGTGCCCTTCGAGGAGGACGAGAAGGACCCGTCCGTGTGGTTCTTGGATCACAACTTTGTCGAGTCGATGAGGGATATGTTCAAGAAGATCAACGCTCGCGAGAAGCTGGTTGGATGGTATCACTCGGGCCCGAAGTTACGGGCTTCTGACCTCGAAATCAACGAACTCTTCAAAAGATACACGCCAAACCCCTTGCTGGTGATTGTGGACGTCCAACCAAAGGAAGTTGGCGTCCCTACAGACGCCTACTTTGCCGTCGATGAGATCAAGGATGTGAGTCGTTGAAGTGTACCGTCGATCTTCATATCTGCATGGGGGCACGAGAAGCTAATATCCATCAACCATGATCTAGGATGGCACCACGACATCCAAGACTTTCGTCCATACCCCGTCCATAATCGAAGCAGAAGAGGCAGAGGAGATCGGAGTGGAGCACCTTCTCCGGGATATCAGGGACGTCGCTGTCGGAACCCTCTCCACCCGCATCACATCGCAACTGCAGTCACTGCAAGGCCTGCATCTACGTTTGCGGGACATTGGGCAATATCTGCAGAAAGTCCTCGACCACGAGCTACCGGTCAACCACGCTATCTTGGGTAACCTTCAAGATGTGTTCAACCTCCTTCCCAACCTTTCCACACCGGCCGCGACGCCGCGGATCAGTGGTGGGCCAGAGCAGCCAACGGAGAACAGCGATCTGGCGCGAGCCATGAGCATCAAGACCAATGACCAATTAATGGCGATCTACTTGAGTAGCTTAATCCGGGCCATCACCGCGTTCCATGATTTGATCGAGAACAAGATTCAGAACCGGCAACAGCAAGAAGAGACCGAGTTGAAGAGGGAGCAGGAGGCCAATGCGGCCAAGAATGAGAAGGAGGCCGCGAAGAAAGCCAACGGCGCTATCAACGGGGAGCAGAAGGAGGACCAGGATGGATCCAAGGACAAGTCCAAGAAAAAGGGACAACGGGGCGACTAGGTGAGCCAGAGGCTCAATGCGATATGATCATTCTAGACCAATTCAGTCTCTGCATCGAAATGTACATTACGGTAATTTCTATGCGACTACTAGGTATAGCTGCCTGGAAACTTGTACGTTGGGGATATCCATGGCGGTAGTATTCCGTCAAAGTCCTCCGAGGTGAGAACCGATGGAAATAATATACCTGGGATCTTAGGAATCCCAGACGCCCGCAAATCCGCCATTGGTGCACATCCTCACGCCAAACTCGTATTTCGTTGCTTTCAATCATCTCCCGGTTCTTCCAATGCTCCTGAGCGTCTAAATATCTCTCCAATGACACGCAGCAAATCATCACAGAGCCTGGCCGGGACACTCCCCACGAAGTAGCGTAGACAACACCTGCCGTTACAGCATGTCGCTGGCTCTAGAACCCACCATTCCACCATGCCTTCCTTGGCAGCATTAAGCCTCGACGATCGGTCTATCAGCAAATCCGCCTCGCAGGGTCAGCTACCACGCTACATCCCCTATCTAAACAATACATAGTGCTTCATTAGCGAGCGTTGGCAGAACATGTGGCTGGCTGTATCAACCATGAGCTTCTTCAGAAAAGGGACCACACGATAGTTATTCGAATATTCGCTTGAACATCAATCGATCCCACACGATGAGAGATATTAAATCATAGGCAACTCTCACGGAATGGAATCATCCACCCCAGCCAGCACACCAGCCCGCTAGTTCCGCGGCGCTGACGGAAACAGCATCGTTCTCACGATGACCAAAAAGGCCCGGGCAGCGCACCTTCAGCAGACAGGCAAGAAGGTGTTTACAAACGGCAGGTGGCGACGACTTGGTCAATCCCCGTGTCAAGGTTCCGCCAAACGAATAGTGACTCTGCAAGGCGACTGGTCTACGGGGGGGTTCGTTCAAGTCGGGGCGTAAGAGAGAAGAACCCTCGTTCTCGTCCACTTCTGGGCCAAGGAGGTTGCGGAAACCGGCCAGCGTGAACGTGGGACAGGTGCAGTTCCAGGCAAGCAGGCGCACTTCGTAGCCTTTCTGGTCTAGTTCAGAAGGTCTGGGCTTCGAGGGTGCTGACGGGGTGGTGATGCCGCTATTGGTAGAGGCTGAAAGCACCAGAAAGACATCTTCTGTTGTTGGGGGAGTGGTGACATGAGCGTCGGCGGGATGGCCCGGCGGGTTGTCACCACGCACGAAACGCTTCACGAGGTTTCGGTCCAGGATATCCAATGCAAGGAGGAGTTCATTGGGAAAGATGCAGTGGAGAGTCAGCATCAGTGACTTGACTTCTGGGATTTGGGATGGATTCAGAGCAGGGAAGGGAAGGCGGCGTTCCGCTGGTAGTTGATAGCCTCCGGACAGGTGGCCATGGCTTGCGGTATCAAGGCGTGAGATCAGGTGGTCAAGGAATTGTACGGTCGAAGGAGTGGTTTGAGGGGGGGATTGATTCGTATGGATGGTCTCCATCAGGCGGGTTGGAGGTCATGGGCAGTTAGGAGGTAGTGATGGAACAATAAATAGAAGTGTGTCGAGTCAAAGTGGGGCGGATACATACAATACAAACATGATAGTTAGATATATATATAAATATATAGTATAGCGTCACAGCATCAACAAGCACAAGTTTGGTAGAAATTTATTAAGGTTCTATCCAAGCCAAACGAAGACAGCACACCCATACATAATCAATAACTCACACTTTCTTCTTCCTTCTGCCCCGCGGCTTCGCTACATTGCCAGAGGTTGTTGGAGCCGCTTCCTGACCCTTCTTGCTCCTCGTGTTCATGACCGTGGAAGACGCCTTCTTCTCGGATTTTCTGTTGGGATTTCGAAGGGAGATTTCTCCTTCCCCAGTGAGAGTTTCGCCCGTTTGCTCACAGACAAGCGTGAGCTGGATCTTGGCCTTCTGGATTCTTGCTCTGCCATGTATCTGTATAAGAGGCCCAGATCCGGTGGAAAGGGCCAGCTTCTCCTTCACTGACCAATTTAAATTGGTTCCAACAAACTCAATGGCCTGATCCAGGTCCACGACTGGCTCTTCCAGTGAAGGAGCCAGCTCCTGGGGTGGGGGCAATGGGTCATCAGGCGGGTCTGTCTGGGGAAGAAGCTCTGGTAGACCAGACCCGACTATCCCAGCGTCGGTCGTCGGTCGAGCGCCTGATCCATCCTGTGTTTCGGCTAATTTCTGAGGACCAAGCTGCAATTTCCTGTCTAACGGTAGGCGCCGGTATGCCAATACATACGCTTCTTGTTGCCGAGCTCTGTGGCCAAAGATTCTCTTCGTTGATGGGTTAGGATTAACGGCGTCGTCGTCAACATATGCCCACTGACCCTTAGGATCCTTGACAGCACATGTGTAATGACCACAAACTGTTGACTGACCACTGTGCCAGATGATCGCATAAAGCTCATAGCAAGCCTTCTCCGCGCTTTTTAACGGCCCCTCGAGAATCTCTGGAGGAATTATCAATTGCTCACCGACCTCGACCGGGTGAATCAATCTATTCGTTCCATCTTTTTTGTTGGAGAAGAACCTATTTACCTGGACAAAAAAGATTTCCGGCAGGTAGGTAATCCTTTCACGTGGAAGATGCACAGTTTGTTTCTTACATTGCTCACAGTTAGCCTCAAACTTTGGCTGTGACGTCTTCAATAGCTCTGTGATCCTGTCGGATCCAGGTTGTTTTTCCGGTCCAAAATCAGCAACAAGGATGAGCTTCCTATTAGGCCGCTTTTCCATGACATAAGAACACGTCTGGCATGTGTGATCATTGCTGGTTCGGATTTCGAAGATATCTTTGACTTCCTGTTCACTTTTTGGTGTTAGTTACTGACTCTTATACGCAAGCAGGAGAATTGCCTCCTCACCCCTCTGTGTCGGCTTCATGATGCAGCTGCTCAAATAACTTTCCTAGAAACTCACACACATCATGCTGTTCTTCCATCGAAAAATCTTTCCAGCAAGTTTTTCGTATCCTGTCCCAGACTTGTGGGAGGAATATATCTTCAACCTGAGACGTCCTCTGAGGGTCAACGCCCCAATAGGCGTTACTCAGGTCATGAAAACCACAAAGCAGGCATCGTTTCTGGCGGCTGCATCGCCCATGGGCTCTGTAGTATTTTTCCAACCAGTTCAGAAAAAGAGGCGTATGAAGGAACACTGTCAGCGCCGTATTTCTGTAGCTCAGGTTTCCCTTTTTGGTAGTTGTCCCTTTGATTTTGCGTCCCACTACATTCTTGAATCCCCTGGTAGGTTGGATGTAGTGATTTGAAAAGTGAGACTCCCAGTCAGAGATTATCGTTGGATTCTAAAAGACTAGTAAGTCCACCGACAACCGGTCAATATAATACGCATGGATGACCCACCGTTTGTTGTTGGTTTTTCGGATGCGGCAAGTCCGGTTGAACCATGGATAGGCTTCGCGACATCGATTGATTTCCGTAGGACTCAAGCCACGATAGACTCTAAAAGATGAGGCTGAGAAGAAGGACGAAGATGGGTGATATATGATGAGACGATTGACATGCTGAGAAGACATGATCAAGAGATGAACAAAAAGCAGAGTATCAATTTCTTTTATGGCTTGAAGTCATATGCGTGGCAACAGCATGGCGGTCTTCTCTCCCATTTAGTTGTTTGTTTCGGCTCTTGGTTCTCTTTAGACTCCTTTGTACTTGTAAATGTACAACATGGCCGCATTGTCCGATGGAAAGGATTGAAAGACGCAGGAGACTGGCTGAACAACTGAAGAAAGCCACGGAAGAAGGATGATAGGACAAAGGCCAACCCCGGACATGCAGTCAGGATCCGGTTCCCTTTGCTGCTGTTGACCATTCCTGCCGGTGCCAAGTCTCCTGCGATAGACAGATAGGATGTTTGTCCCAGAATAACAAGAGTTCTTCGGATGTAATGTCAATAAAGAGCCACCTGAATGAACCAGGAATATTAAGCCGGTACCACAGAGAAAAGGCATCGCCATCTGAGGGCTGTTTTCTTCTAGCCATGGGGCATTGTATCATTATGTTGTCTATGGAAGAATCCAATGCTTGGTTGTGAAAAACCACTGTACCCCTGGCTGTGAAGTGTCTCCCAAGAAATCGCAGTGGTCTTTGTTCGTTATAGTGCAATGTGCATATCGGAAAGCATAGCAAGAGGTTGCTTACATATGGCACCTGCCATGCACCCTTTAGGGTCAGATGACATCTGCACTGCACCACACTGATGGCAAGTAAGGATCTAGATACTGCTTAGGGGGAGTATTTCTTTTTGTCTGCTTCGGATCCGATCCGAGGTGAATGACTGAGTGAATACACCCCACCCCTGTCACATACCTGGCTATACAAATTAGCATACCTACACAGTACACAGGTCACAGGTCACAGAGTCCCCCCTCTCCCTCTCCCCATAGCGCACTGATTGACGTTAACCCCGAGAGATCGAGTGGGGTTCAAGATCAATCAGGTTCTGGCCGCCACCAAACCATCCGCGCGGAAATGATGATTCTAGACCCAACCAGTCAGGTACCGAACCTCTCTGTATCTGTCCCTGCTGGGCCACACCGCAAGCGAGGCGGCTGCGAGACATGACCCATTCCGGTGACAGAGGGGTCAACCTTCGGGGAGTCTCGAACATGGGACGTTTCGAGCAAATTGGGCGGCGGCGGGATGCGGCACCTGGCCTGGACCGGGGCGGGGGCGGATGGGGGCGGACGGCGATGGGGATTGGGGACAGGGACGGACAGGGACGGACAGGGACAGGGATGAGTCCCTGGAAGGTAAACAAACGATAAATCTCGGACTAGACTGGGGGCGCCCGGTCTTACGGAGTCATGATCAAACCATTCCTGTCACACGACTCTGTTGGTTTGTGGGATGCCCTCTAAGGTACGTTCTAATTATTCAATCTGGCTTTTCTTCTTATCAACTACTAAGTAGTTGTCGAGGCGTCTGAAACTTACCTAGGCCTACACTTAATTACCTCTATGCCTGTTGTGCGTCAACCGCCATACAAACAAGTATATCCAAATAATACGGAGTACCTACCTTATAGTACTAGGTAGGTAAGGTGGTTTGTTACGGACGGGGTTGGGCGGGCTCATCCGAGTAACTACTACTAGCCTATTACTAAGGTAGGGAGGGACCTAGTCTAGACCATGAACTGGTTCTTGAAGGTCGCGGCTGGCAATAATAATAATGGCAATGACGATGACGATGACGATGATGCTAATAACAATACGTACAAGACTCATCAGTGAAGTAAGCTAGGTACTACCTGTAGGTATCCAGTACGGATCAGTATGACCAAGCCCGGGTTGCCGGGATCGCGATCATCCTCGTGGTAATTTCCTGGCCTCCCCCACACTCGACCTGGGTGTTCCTGTAGCTGTTTCACCTGTCGGAGGTGGGGCGGCGTGATTACCTGCCAAACAATACTCTGCCCTGGCAATATAACCGATAACCGACTGTTTAATATATCAGATACCTGTTGTAGGACTCTGTAATTCGCAAGTCCCGTCCATAGTAAATAATACCTAGATACCCGAAGGCTGACGGAGCTATCTGATCCGGACCCCTCCTCTGGCTGCCACAGTGCTTCAGAGTTCAGATCAGGCTAGATAACACTATATTGATGGCGACGGAGCACTTCGGTTAATCTCAATTATCTACGAGGCACAAAGTATATGGTCCACCAGGGCTGGCCCATTGGGCCCTCCTCCCGCCTAACTAAGTATCTACTACACTGTAGGCTCCCCCGTGGACTGTCTGATTTGGGCCTACCGATGCCTGCTTATTGGGTATGTACATCTAGACTACTACTAGTACTTTATATGTACTAGGTAAGATATTGTACGGAATAGCATATCGTACTCCGGTACCCGGCAGCTTTGCTGTTCGATAGTAAGTAGTACATAGCTAAGGTGCGTCTAATCTGCGACGAACCATGGTTTCCTGCAGATTAACCAGGCCCGAAAAACTCCGCACTCGATCCCAGTCTCTCTATCATCAGAATCCTCACTAAACACTGGATAGCCGTGGTGCTACTAATTTCATTAATGAGTTCCGGGCGACTGGGACACGAGTGCCGAGTGAGATTGACTTGGCCCCCCTCCGAAGGCAAATGTTTCCGGAATCGTCATAGGTGTCTGTCTATCTAGGGCGATCGGCTGGTGGCGCACCGTCACCCTGCCAAGAAATGACAAGAACGATTCTACTAGATCGTGGAAGTTGGAACAATAATGGCCTTCTGCAGCGACTTGAGAGACAGGAATACCGGTCTAGAGAAAGTCCAATCCGAGTATTACATAGTGGGGGTGGTCCTGGAGCAATAATCATTGGTAAATCCTCCACAGATCTCTGGATATTTAGCAGTGAACAATTCAAAACACGACTCAGTATCTACTCCGTAGCAGTAGATAGCAGCCACTCCGAACGGTAGATACTAAGTACTACCTAAAGTGCCTCTCTATTCCGTACCACAGCACAATAGTTATTATTTAGTTAACTAAGTAGGATGACAAAGCCCGAAGGAACTTATAAATATGGGTCCTGTCCTAGTCTACATAGTAGCTCGGGAAGGTGACAGCTGCGTTCCCTTCCCAGCACCCACCAATCTTCTTTCCCCTACATACAGTGCGATAGTGCCGCCCCTTGAAGTTTGGCTAAAGTACTCAGTGCGGAGTGCCAACATGTGTAAACTCCTCACATACCTGGTCAGGGTACCTGCCAGCCCTCTGGACTCTAAGAGGGGTGAAGAGGAGGGGGAGGAGGAGGAGGAGGAGGAGGAGGAGGTGGTGGTGGTGGTGGTGCGGAATATCGAGTACCGAGGCATTGTTGGAATTCCGTGCAATAATAATAGCGATGGCAGTGCGAGATGAGAACCAACTCACACCGTTCCAAGCTTCCTGGTTCTAGGCCTCAGCTAACCCGAAGAGAGATCCACTCATGTTGGGCAGCGTCGAATATCAAGGGTCGTCTCCATAGCCACAGGACCACTTTTCTCAGCTTTGCCACGAAGTGACGATCCCCAGCCCGTTCCAGACTTCCTCCCCAACCCGAGGCGGACCCTCTATTTAGGACTATCTAGTACGTACATATAGTAGTATCTAGACTAAGTACTCTGCAGATAGCAGTGGCAGTAGTACTTTGCAGAAGTCTGTAGGGGCATCTATCTAGTATTTCTATTGCGAAGACTCTACACACTATATATGCTACGTACTTCCTAGGTAGACTAAAGTCGGTACGGAGTAGTACCTACCTTGGGTAGGTAGGTACTCTCTTCTTAGTACGTACGTACGTACCCGTCCTGCTCCCTGCCGAAGTGGCGTGTCTCTTACCACGGAGTAGTAGCATTCTGTATCCTTATTTCTCTATGACCGGAAGGTATTTTATCAGGGTGTATGCTCGAGGCGGATGCTGCTGCACGGTGTCTGTGTTCTGTTTACTCACAAAGGCACGGACCATGCGATTGAGAGTTTGGGATCATATTGGGCAGGGGTAGGGAACGCGAACGCTTTGATCCAGATACCAGTCACTCCGAAGGCCCACAACCGTAGACGGACCACTACCGTGGAGTAGTCACTACTCCCGATCACCGAGTGCATTGATTGTACCAAAAAAAGTATTTCTACCTCGAGTTTTCAGGGCGCTGGAAGGTATGGCAAACTGGCAATTGCCATGGAACGAGCAGGCGTATGGTTAGTACTTGGCCAAAGCACGTACGGAGTAGGTAAGAGGGAAAGGAAAGGAACATGGCCCGGGGAGGCTGGGAGGCTGGGGCTGGGGCTGGGACCGGGACTGGGAGGCGGAAGAACCAAACTTTCAGTCAATAATAATGACATGGACAACAGATGGGACCATGGATGTGGGGTCCTTGAGACTTGAGGCTTGAGACTAATACTACTTGAGAGGCGTCGGACATTTTCCTGCGACGATCATGGCGCGCCAGGAATAGATAGAACAAAAGGATCCTTGCCCAACCCCACCGAGGTCAGTCCAATGGGGTTTGTCAACCACCCTCGTCGCCGTTTGGACTTCCCGGTCAACGTTGATGACGCCAATCACTACGGAGTACTCCGTGCTGGATCTTGGTCTGGAAGTGTCCTTACTATGTTCAGTCCTCTACGGAGCACGCGGTCTATCTACTTGTCGCTTGCCGACGGCTCAAGTAGTATTCGGCGGGGTCGGACGGTAGTAAAAACTGGTAGATAGAACAGTCGTACTCCCCAGTCAGTATCAGTAGCCATCCATCCCGCCTAGATTGGACAGGTGTTGACACTTGACAGGAGTAAAGCACAAACCCCATGTGCAGCCCCAAGCTTTCCCTGAACACGAGGGGAGAGCCAGCGGAGTTGGAACGGAGTAACAGACACTGCCTGGTTCACGGCCTCTGGGTCTGGTCATCTTGTAGTACTTTCGCATCTGGTCCCCAACCTAGGTACTCTGTACCGGGGGAGAGAGGCGGAGGGGGGTTAGTGACCGTGCTGATACCCTAGGAGTAGACTTTATGACTTTGCAGTCTGGTGTCTGGTGTCTACGGTCCACCTGGGTACGAAGTCGACTCAGCAAGCAGCGAGTTCACGCGTTTTGACAGGCTATTAAGCAGTAGGGGGTAAGTAGTAGTGTACACAGTAGCAGTAAGAAGCAGAGATACACGGGAAGCAGTGCATGTTCTAGGCCCGCGCGGCAGAGCGTAACCCACCGCCATTTCCTTAGTCTCTGACTTGTATGAACAGTGGCTTCATCATTTTATTAGTACGCAGTATTATAGCAACGGTTAGGTATGAGGATAGTAATAATACTAATAGTAGTTATTATTCCGGTTGATTGCTATTATTATTATTATCATTATTATTATTATTATTATCATTATGATTATTATTGTTGTTGTTGTTGTGCAGGAGTCAGACAGCCCGGGGCTTGTTAAGGTTAGACTCGACCTACGTGAAGCCCTTCCCCCTCCCCCCGAAAGAGGGGACGTAATAATGTTTAACAAATCGAAGCTGATCCTGCGGTAATAGGCAGGCGTCACGTATTGAGCCATGTTTTGGCTATTCATGCCAATGAATTCTCCGAATGGATCGATCTGGCGGTGACTTACCGCCTCTGCGTCCACGGTACTGTTGGACTGCATCCTTTGCGTCACGTCACCCAATATCGCACATACATACCTAGTACTCCGTAGTCCATCCAATGTTCGTGGTTTGCTCGCCCGCAAACTATATTTGGGCAGGCCAGGTTTTTTTCTCTTTTTTTTTTTTTTTAGGGTACCTAATACCTATCGCTGCTGGGAAGGTTCCACCGGAATCCGAGGGAGATAGAATCAAGATAATTATAATACGTAGCTTGCATTTATTGTGGAGGGACAAACAAGGTTGTACGTAATGCCATTCAAGGCTTCAACAAAGCTTCATGCTCGGGATACGGGTGAACTCCCAACTCCAAGACTCCAAGTCTGTGGGCACCGGGACAGATGGTCATGAACTCATCAATAAGGGTGGGCGAGCCTCGTAACAGTGCCTCTCGAATTAGATAGTGGTAGCGAGGCCGGGCTGCCCTGCGAGGCTGCGAGGCTGCGACAGCCAGTGCGTGCGTTTGCCATGTCACTGAGTAATGGAACGGACTAAGCTGGCGTAGTCGGTCCCACTTGGCCTGTCAACACGGAGCCCGAGCCGGTGCTGATTGGACGCGGGTGGGTTCTGGTTTCTCCACCACTTTGGTCGGAATAATACTTTAAGGCAAGCCACCGTTTGACCCGTCCCCACTGGTCCCTAGGTAATCTTGCAGGACTTGCAGCTGGCGGGAAACCCCTTGTTCCCGCGGCCCCGTCGTTCGAAGACAAGCCGTGGTCGACGGTCCAGGTACTCCGCACCAAAAAAACATACAACTTGTTACTTACATACCCTGTGTAGTGTGTAGTAAGGTAGGTAGTACTCCGTATAGGTACAGTACTTCCAGGGCCTCCGTATGTGCACACTGTATAGCTTCAACTTCTCAATGCCGACATCACGAGGATGTTAAAAAGTCCAAGTGGAAACCGAAGAAGTGAGAGCGACATATATACGAGGTAGCCTAACAGAGGCAGCACCCGTCCCAGCGTTGTTCAGCGGCAGACGGTGGTACTACTGTTAAAATAGAGACCCAGCCGTACTTGAACGTACTGGGCAGAGGAGTACTTCGTGCTAGGAGATGAAAATGAACAGGTGGATAGGATAGTGGACCCAACTTTCATTAGGTGTTGCCATCCTACCACTGTCCACTCCGCCACACAGTAGAGTACTCCGTACAAGCGCAGGGCAAGCGAAAGACGCGTCTTTGGCGGCAATCAGTTCGGCACAGCGAGTCTGGAGCTAGCATGGACTGCATCTTTGTGGTTCCAGCCCAAATGATCAACAGATACTAATTTACAGGGAGTCATCGAGACCCGGGGATCGCGAAATCTCATCCGTCACCCGGAAGGGTTCAGCAGGACGGGATCCAACCATACCCGAAACCATGGTAGTATTCCGTACGGAATACCCATGACGGGAATAGAAAATGATTCATGACTGTTAAGTTTGGAACCATGCAAGGCTAGATATCCAAGAGCTAATCACACAAAACAGTGAACTTCGGGAGATGCAAAACATGGGCAAATAAATCTACAGGTCTTTCGGCTTGCCCATGGCCTCACGAAGGGCACTGATAATCCCATTAGGGTTTATTTATTCGATTGAGGGATAGCTCGTTGTATGTTGAGATGTTGATATGTTGAGAAACACAATAAATGCAAAAAGACCACACACATCAGCGTCCATGCGTGGGATGCATACAAGGCCTGGGAAAGTAACCCGTACTAATGTAATAGATGGTCTGAAGGAATCAGCACAAGCACTACCTTGTTTGTGAGTTGATCAGCATCGAAGGTCCTTAGTGCTATGACCCAATATTCGGTGCATCAAAAGCCAACCCATAAATTTGGAGAGTAGCTGCTGACAGAAGAGAGGAGAGGTGGGGGGGGGTTGTTCTTGAATCGAAGATGATATTTATCTAAGTTCTCCGTAGTATCTAATTCCATACACAGTCGTTCAAGCTGAAGGTTGGACAAGGCCAGATGTGGGGTCTTCTAGCCTGACAGAAAAGGTAAGAGTGTAAGGGAAAACCGAGGGAGAAAGACCAAGCTACCACCGACCACTGACTGTGTATGGAAGTAGATAGATACTCTGGAGTTTGCACTGCAACTGATTACGGAGTAGACAGATAGCAGGCGTTGATTAAAGGAACCGAAAGCCCACTTGCGAGGTACGGAACCCGTTGATCCACAATCGCAAAGGACGATTTGCCGCCTTGTCACTCGATTGACAACACCGCGAGTGGATGTATCACTTCGCTACTCGGTAGGTGTTGTCGCAATTACGTACCATGGGCCGTGGTATCCTCACCCTCCAAAAGGCTTATCATCTCGACTAATGACAACTTGTTCTTTAACCCCGAAGGTATACTTTGTGCGTAGTGCAAGTGAGAGAATCCACCAGCATTTGGATGTACAACCGATCAGTAGTTGCTGGACATCCCATGGGCAGAGTAATTATGGACTTACCCTGATGCTTGGACTGAGAAAGCCAGTCAATTATAAGCAAAGGCACGGAGTGCAGAAATAATATGAAGGAGGCGAATGGTTTCCAACAGACCCCGGATCCTAGTTAGCGCCTGTTTAGATATTACCTAGGTGCCACAGTCAGGGCGAATAGTAATGGGTGATAGATTCTACTTGCCGTTCAAGGCTTGGGGTTCGTTCGCCGTTGACAGATCCATCCGGACGGGCTAGGACTAATTGGCTGGAGGAACCCAGGGCCGTTGGGACTCGGAAATTTAATTAGATTGAGCAGGAACCAACCAAAACACAGGAAGAGGCAGGAGGGGAAGGAGGGGGGAAAGAAAAAATACTGTTAATAGTTACCTAGAAGGTACAGTACCTTTAGGTAAGTTAGGTAATAAATAACAACAACTCATCCTCATCATCACAATTGCAAAACAGGGACTCTTTTTTATTAAGTCGCTGGTTTACACACGCCTCTTTTATTCCCCCCCTACAGAAATATAAAGCACCCTGTTTCCACCTTTTCAAGCCAATGGGGAGCGCTCTTGTTCCCGTTTCGGCCGAGGGAATGGGGTAAAAGGCACGGGGATTGACGCTATCGTTGTTACGCATCGTCCCCATTATTATTGTCGCCCGTTTTTACCCTCTGGTTGGGGCTTCTAAGGCCATTCCACATCCTACCATGCTAGCCTGCTAGGATGGTGGGATTCTCCACAGGGAGGAACCATGTTCCTCTGCTGTCTAACGAGGGGTTTTTTTTAATTTTTTTTTCTTTTTTGGACCTTGCTTCCAGGTTGGTGGTAATCTGGCCCATCCTAGAGTTGGAAAGTACGGAGTAGTACTTCGTACCACTACTGGGTAGAAGACCTTCGGGTCCTAGGGGTTCCCGGTAACCTGTACGGAGTAGCTTAAATGACTTTTTGGCTTTTTCCTGAGCTTTTTTTCTGTCTCCAATTAGTAGTTCGCTTGATCTATATCTACAACCATCCTCTTGTTGAATCACAATATAAACCCCCCTGCACCCAGTGCCTTCCACTGCGTCGCTTTTTGCATGGCCATGTAGACACAAGTCATAAAAAGTCGATTAAGATCTAAACACATGTCCCCGTAGGTTCAAGGATCGTGTGGTTGGAATAGGGATGCCGAAAGAGACAGGTGCCATCGGTACTGGTTGACATATACTAATTATCACAGAGACACCTACGAAGTAAGTACCTAGTCCACATATCCTATACTCCCAGGGCACGAACTACAGACTACTTGGCCCTGTCACTAGCACTGTTCTCCTCGTCGTCATGATGATGATGATGATGATGGTGGTGGTAGGATTATTATTATTAGTACGGAGGAGGAGGAGGAGGAGGAGTAGTAGTAGTAGTAGCAGTAGTATTGCGTCGATTCGAGAAAAAAAAAATCTTGATGGTAATCAGATAGTAATTAGGCGGGCAGATCGTACCCTAAGGCCAGGACGGTTTGATTGCGTCCATCCTGTTTCGCTCGCCAACTCATCCGCAATCAGCCAACCGAGTCATTAACAAGACTCAGGGCTGGGCTCGAACATTCGGGCGAGGTTTGACCGCCAGTACACAGTACTGTAAAAAGCCTTCCGTTCGAGTGTATATAGTACCCGCGGGTGGGACCGTTTTGATAAACACTACTACTACCACTAGTGCTCCGTAGTTAGTTTGGTTATTACTACTATCATGTATTGTTCTTTTCGAAGTGGCATTGGAGAGGAGGATGGAAATCTGGTCACGGCTCTTCTTCTTTCTTGTTCTTCGATTTTGGAGGGAGAGGGAGAGGGAGAGGGGGGAGGAAAGAGAAAAGAGGGGATTTTTTGGGGGGAGGGGGGGGTGAGGGGGCCTTTTCCCTTTTCCAATTTAATTTTACTTTTGGCCTGCGAATTCCTGGGCCACCAGAAAGACGCTAAGCTATTGCGTGGGTTTCCGAGTCAAATGCCATTCTGGTAACCAAATCATGCCGATGCTGTTTAAGCCTAAGCACCCTACTTGATACTCCCGTTGTAACTGATGTCTGGCGGGGATCTCATTGGACTGATCATTGGGGGGAGGGGAATAACGGCTTGTCCCTCAAGGGGGTGAGGAATAATAATAATACCAATCCCGATAAATAAAAATAAATGATAAAACAAGTAATAAAATAAAACAAAAAAAAATAGCAGCAACGGTCAATCCATAATATTAATGTCATTTATTAAACGATTTCTCGAACCCACTGGCCCTGGCCTCGCCTCTTCCCTAGCTTCTTCTCTCCCTCCCCCATAGGAGCGTTATTACCGCTTGAGCTTCTCATTTGCTGCACATCAGCTGTCACTGCCGATGATCTCTCTTCTTATGCATCTCCAGGTGTTTCATCTGTCTCGTCTGGCCTTTTCTCCCTTTCCCTAGCTCTCAACTCTCTTTCCCCTCTCGCCTTCAAGTTTCTCGCATCCCCCTCCATTACCCTCGTTGCATAGTACCGGCCCTTGATTCGTTTCTACTCTTTTTCCCTCTCGCGGCTGGTAGTATATCTTGAGGCCCAATAGTGTCCATCGACCATCAAGATTTGCTGCTGTTGACTTCACATTATCAACTGCACACTATCGTCCAGACACTAAGTTCCTCCCCGCCCCACGAACTCGCTGGTATACACGAATCCACGGTGGAACGTCTCTTTCGTCTGCATACAATCGCCTCATTCTGATGCTTATCCGCTTCAGTAATCCGGGGATCCAAATTGGCAGTTCTTATCACTCTTTGATCTTTCTGCAGTGCCCTGTGCAGTGCCACCGGTATCCTCGCTGTTGCTAGTTAGCATCAAATTAGAAAGATTCAACAAGGGTGTTTGTCTTGCTGGCCAGGAACCCTGTTTTTATTCGTCTGTCTTTCTTGCTGTGCCTGTTATTGTTCTTCCTGTCCCCAGCATCCTGGTGCCCTTTGCCTCCGCATCTTGCCTCACTGGCGTTGAGGTGTGAAGATCCACTTCATATCTTAGCTCTAGAAGCAACCATTGTTATACAGCTTGGCTTATGGTGCTTTATGCTACACAACCATCACACCACTTGAGAAGAGATATCATCTGTTGCGAACCGCGCATATGATTGCGTTACAAAATCAGGTCATCCTACCTCCCGCCAAAGTGGATATCTCACTGTTACTGAAGCCCCAGGATGAAGAGGAGGCTACCACAGTGACCACATCTTCCAATTTCCCACCAAGTGTGATCCAACAAACCCCAGTGGCACCGTCAATGCCTGTGGCGACTCCACTCCCTTCGGTGCCCCCGCTTACCTCCAAAATCCCCGCTACTGTTCCTGCCAAACGCCTTCAACCAGCTCATACAGCAGAATCGCCGGCAAAAAAACAATCGAAATGGTCTCCAGAAGAGGATGCTCTGATTATTGAATTGAGGGGAAGTGGTATGAAATGGGAGGATATTAGCAAGCGGCTTCCTGGCCGGAGTGCTATAAGCTGCCGTCTTCATTACCAGAATTATTTGGAGCGCCGGAGTGAGTGGGACGAGGACAAGAAAAACAAGCTTGCGAGGTTGTACGAGAGGTATGTTTGTTCGGGAACTGTTCTTAGGCTTGCTCGATGAAGTCTCGAAATGGCTGCTAACTGTCATTCCAGATTCAAAGCAGAAATGTGGTCAAAGGTGGCAGAAGAGATGGCCATTCCGTGGAGAGCCGCGGAAGCCATGCATTGGCAATTGGGAGAACAAGAAATGGCGCGCCGAGCTGGTGTGGTTCCATTTTCACTGTCGAGCACAGCAATAGATCCGCCAGCGCCTAGGACCCGCAGAGCCAGCACGTCTCTGTCTCGACCAAGGAAGGGATCGGCATCACGTTCAATCCCTCCTCCGCCCCAGCTGCCTTCCGTCGAAGAGCTTACTGCCGGGGTTCCTGCCTTTGCGCCGCTCCCGCCTTTTCCACCTCCCCGTGAATCCTACAGACTGGGACGACCCTTGGATCTGAGTGGTGGACATGGCAGCCCGCTGGGACCAAATCTCGGTCTCCCTCCTCGAACCCTTCCGTAGGGAGGTTATGAAGAACACGACTCCTATGCCTGAGTATTTTGCGTTACGAACTGCAGAGCGCTGGTCGGAATGATATCTTCACTCACGGGAGATCTTATCATAAATGGTTCTCCCGAGTGCTTATGCTCGCATTTTTTTATTGTCCTCATCTGGCTTTGATACATGAAGGGTGCGTTCAAAAAGAGCCATGGAGCGGCAATTCGAATGCTCGTGTCGTCATTCCTGCTGTTAATGCTAGGCAGATGTGGGGGATTGGCCTCGAGGCTGGACCCTGAGGCTTTCACCGCATCCATGCATTTCACAGTGATTTTGGATCCGTTCGGGAAGCGATAGCCCACCAATTGTCTTTATCATATCCAGCTTCCAGGACAGAGCCGCCTGCCGTATTTATATCCCGCGCCAGTTCCGAGGCCTCATAAAGATGGTAGTATCGGTGAAACACCTTTGGCTCGTTGGGTGGAGTGTCCACAGAATGTGTTCCCTTTAGGATCCAGGGGACCATCACATCTTGTTGGTCCCCTTTGTCCCAGCCTCGACGGCTGCTTTTCTGTTCGAGGGCCCAGACATAGATCAGAGCTTTCCCACCCGGAGAATCTGCGGTGGCAGGCTTCAGCGTCCGCAGGATTTCGCGAATAGCTTGGACCCTTCGATCCAGAGTGGACAAATGGTGGACCACGGCAATCGAGATGGCGAAATCAAAGAAAGACTCCGGATGTGGAAGATTGAGGATATCTGCCATGATTGTCGAGTGGGGCTGATGCTCTTGAGCAATGCGAGCGAGGTTTTCAGATCTGTGTAGATTGATCAGCCTTCAAAAACAGTGGAAAATGGAACATCTGCGTTCACACAAGTCTCTGGGGGAAATGACATGGGGGGTATATTGGCATATACGAAATGTTGTAAATAGAAAGATTTATATTCAAACCATCACTTAACCCCCCCCCCAACGCCCCTTTTTATCAAGGCAAGGTAGAAAATCAAAGAGAGAGGGTGAGGTACCTATCTGACGCCACGATGAAGACGTCCTGATTTACGGTCAAGTACTTGCCGTTGCCGCATCCCACGTCTAAGCCGACAGCTCCAGGCTCCAGGTCTTTGAGGAAGCGTTCCACAATGGGCCAGGGCTGTCAGTGATCGATGGTTAACCGAGATCTTTTAAGAATTGAAATGTTCAGAAAGGCGGCGCTCGAGAGATGTGGTACCTTGTAACGAGTGGCAGAAAAGTGATTGGCAATTTGCTGGTATACTTCATGGACGTTTTCCTCTTCATACGCTGCATCATCACGGTGGGGTTGACTGCAGTCCGTCTGCAGTGGCACACCGGCAGAGGTCATTTTTGGGGGGGGGGTTTCTTTCTTTCCCCCACAGGTAGTAGGACAGACCCTATAATATCCCTTCGGTAGCCTAACGGTTCTACAAGAGTCTATGTTTCTTTCCCCAGAAAGGACGGTATGGCAAGTAGATCAGTCCGGGTGTGGGGGTTCGTAGGGAAAAGAGAAGGTACCGACCGACAGGGGAGGGATGATTGAAGATGATGAAGTTGACCGAGAGAATAATTAATGATGCAAGAAAGACCCTCGAGGGGCCGCTATCGCTATGTACCGTACAAGTAATCCATACCATACGGTACCTACTACCTCCATGTATCGAGTACGAAGTCAATAATAGTAGTAGGTACCTACTATATATGGGATAGTCCAGGATACCGCCTCCAAATGACATATGTTTTATCTAACACACATGAACTGGTTTGCCACTGATTACAAATTACTCTATCTACCTAAGGTAGGTACCACCTACAATGTGCTCCGTACTGTATCTAGAGTTTTCTTTTGGAGGCAGTATCCTGACTGGCTAAGCTCACCGCCAGAACCGCGCTAGAATAACCTGAGCTCACCGCTTTGGGGAATAACTTCTTTGCCATCGCTTTCAGGAAGCTATTGAGATTTGACAGGCTGTTTGATCTGTACATTAAATCATCCTCAAGCCCGTAAGTGATAATGGCCATTCCTTTGCTTGCTTCATAACTACTTCCCTCATCTATCATCCTATATGTATGTATGAAAAATGGAAGATATTATCTGGATCACGTGCATATATATGGATTAATGAATCGACTGACAATCTACCTCCGCTCCCATTTTGGAAGCCCCTTCTGCTACTCTTCAATCTTCCTCTTCGCACAGTCTCTTTTGCGAAGCAGACTTGTCCTTCCCATTCCATTTGGTATCACCTCTTCTGACTTCAGCCTAGAACAGAAGAGAGAGTCAAGTCTCTTCCAGACCAACAGCCCTGGAAAGATCGGGGCTGCTCTAAGGCCATGATGGCTTTTCAACCAACCCCAATGGACATCTCTGTCGCCATTACCACGCCCACTACAGGCCCCAGCACCGAGTCACGCTTATTGACGGAGAAACGCATCACCCCAACATGGAGTGTCATGCAGCTAAAAGGCAAACTGGAAACCATGACAGGCATTTCTCCTAGTAGTCAACGCCTGCGACTCAGGGCACCGGGTCGTCCTGACCAATGGATTGAAGGCGATGATACAATAATCGGCGACTGGGGTTTGATGAAAGGCTGCGAAATTGAGGTATGTACCAGTGACCCGTAAGCTTTCTTCTCAGCTCCCAGTCTTTATTTCCATACGAGATATATCATGAGATTCTTCTTCATTTTGGCCAACCTTATGGACCCCCGTACTGTACATTTCTGGCTAGTATATCTCACTGGCTGGTGTTGGTCAAATGTGACTCCCGTTTCTTACCCGTGATGGCCCCCATATTAGTTTCGAGCCTTACAAATTGCTCTTGATTGATGGATGGCATTTGATAGGTTCATGATACCCGTCCTCAGTCTGCCCGGCCGAATTTTACCGATTTGTCGTCGGTGGAGAAGTACGTTCTTCCCACGTCGACATATGAATCGCTCCCAAACTCGGTTCTGGCGTGGAAGAAGAATCAAAAGCTTGGCAGATTTGATCCAAGCACCCTTACCCCGGAAGATTCCATGCGCCAACAATCAGAAAAAGATGCAGCAGAAATTCAACAAAGAGGTGAGTAATGCCCGTCACCAGCGTCTCTTCCACACAAGAGACGATGCGCTAAAGTAGGCCAAATGTGTAGGCATTGCCGTTGCCAGACGGGTCATTATTCTACCCTCTTCGCCACCCCATATTCGGCGAGGGACTATTCGCTTTATTGGGCCCGTGCCTACGATCTCTCGCCCTGGAGTGGACCGTAATTTAGCAGACCTAGACCCTGGTGCTCTTCCTATGTGGGTGGGAGTCGAACTCGATGAGCCATTGGGGAAGAACAATGGCAGCGTAGGCGGTCAGAGCTACTTCTCCTGCCCTAACAAGACAGGAGTCTTCGTGAAACCTGAGAAGGTCGAGGTGGGCGATTTCCCGCCCCTAGAGCTGGAGGACTTGGATGACGAAATGATGGAGGAAATCTGATATGGTGCCGAAGAATGGAATTAAGATGGCAAAAAACAAGCTCCTGCAATATACTCCAGTCCCACTCAAGGTACTCCGATAACTTTAGTACAGCCCAAACCCTGGCGTATTTAAAAACACAATCCTAGAAAATGATAAGAGGGACGGAGACATGAAGACGTAAGCACACCTCCGTCCCAGCAATTTCACATTACTAGGTCGCTAATCTGGAGTTCAAAGCCCTCAGGCGGGCAGGATATAGGTGGTGAATGATGTTTCGAAAAAGTAAAAAAAAGAAGGGAGGGTGAAAATAAAGCAGATGGAGGTGGAAACTGGCTCCGAAGCCAGTTACATCGCTTTACGCCCGCCCCCTGTTTTCTGCTTGCCCCTGGGTCTGCCTTTAACAGCACCAGTCGGACGTCCCGTTGGCGTGCTAGAATCACCGTCCATGGCCCCGGGTTTGGTCGCCGATCCCGGAGCCGAACCGTCATTTTCCACCGGAACGCAACCTTGTGTGAAAAAGAGTCGGGCATCTTTGTTATGCGTGTTGGCGAAGCTGTAATAATTGCCTGGGATGGAGTCAGCGAATCCGTCGATATCAGACGACCATGATCCGGTTACTGCGGAGGAAACAAACTGACCTCTCGGAACCTGGAACACGCATCCTTTTCCGGCGCTAAATCGCACACCAGATACATCTACTTGAACCCTGCCATTACATATATAGAATACCATGTGCATCTTCTTGGAATTCTTGGGCTTCTTGACCCCGCCAGGCGGTAATTCAACGATCCCAGAGCCCAAGAAGGGGGAGCTGAGAAGTTTAGCAAACCGCCATGAGGAATCTTTGACACTCCTCGTCTCGATACCAGAGGGTGCATACGCGAGGTCTGCGACAGCTAGGTCAACACAGGTCTGACAAGAGGTAAAGGCAAAGAAACCTACCGACAATCTCTTCATCCTCGCCCACTGCCTGGATCTCGGGATCCCACTTCCTGATATAACCATGCAGAACCCCGCTTTCTTTCTCCCAAGGATCAATGTATTCCTCATCATCATCGGTGTCTTCCCCCTTATTTTTCTTAAATTTGGAAGATTTGCTAGGCCGGCGTTTATTGGCCTTCGGTTTCTCCGGCTCAAGCTCTTCCGTGCGGATAATTTCCTTAATGGTCGAAAGAGGATACCGCTGGCCCTCGACAGCCTCACCATCCCCATAGACACAGCGTTCGTTTCGCCAATACGCGAGCGGTCGAACTGAAACACGCCCTGATCGCGTGTGGGTGGCAGCGACATCCGAGGGCGCCTCGCGCTTCAAGATATAGAGGCTTCGGCCCTTTAATGGTCCGGTGCGGTTGACATAATCCTTCACAACCATATCCAATTCGGCGTCGCCTGATGAGCTTGGATTTCCATGACTTGTATCAGACACTCGAGCTTTCTTTGTCGGCCTTTGGTCCCCGGTTTCGTCGTCGGGCTTGTGCTGGGCTCTTGGAGGCCGACCGGGAAACTTGCGCTTTTGTGTCGGTTCTTCTTCCGTCTCATTATCCTGGGTGGTGTTTTGAATTCTATTCCTTGAGCTACTTGCACCTCTCTTGGCTTTGGGGATGGATCTGGCCTGCCTTTTCTTTTTGCGCGACTCAGAAGCAACGGCTGTTGCAGCGTCCATTTCTGCGCCATGATCGACGGGATCATCGGCAGGATCGCCCATAAGGGTATCGTCACCGGCGTTGAAGCTGTCAACAAAGTCGTCACGTATATGGCTCAAAGAATGACCATTCTCATCTGTGCTTAGCTGACTGCTGGCATCGCTGTCCAAAAATCCGGCATTCATGGCTTCGGCCGGTGTTTTATCATTTCCTTTGGTGTTGCGCGCACCATTTACATGGTTGAAAGATGGTGCAGCATTAATGGAGCGACTAGTAAGCGGAGATATGCCTCGCCGCGATTCCCCCCTCGTACTTCCCAGTCCTTTTCCATCAGAAGGACTCGAAGAAAGGCGTTCGCGTTGCGGACTTTGAGAAGACCGTAGGCCAGGAGTCCTCCGCGGGGAACCAGTCAGCCCAGTCTTCCTGGGAGAGCGCGCAACGGGGGGCGGGAAATAAGATGCACGTCTGCCCTTGAGAAAGTCGGCGGGACCGGGTCCATTACCTGCCAGTGAGAATTGCATCGTGAGCGATACGGCTAGATTAAAGGGGGCAGGGCACTCACCCTCGTCCATGGACATACCGTCCGAGCCGATCGAGGTCTCATTCCCGTTATTGAACCCAATCTCTTTGACGGGGGAGTTCTCGGGGGAGGAAAATATTCCATCCACTTCCTCCATTCCATGTTCATCACGCCTCCCTTCCTTGAGCGTTATTCCAGTGCGCCTGTACCCGTCCCCTGCATCAGCCTTCTGTGTCATGGATGGACGAGGTTTGAAGGATCGAAGGGGATGAAGGCATGGGACAGTAAGGATGGAGAATCGCCTCCAAATATACCGACCTTCCGGCTTTACCAACATTGGCATAGTCGTAGTCGCGAGCCTTCGCAGGCCCTCGAGGAGCCATCGCTGCGGAGGTTCGGGAGCTGTATGCGGCAAGATAGCTTCTTCAACAGGAGGAAACACGAGCCCGCGGACCGTAGGCAGATTTGGGGGGAGGGAGCTGCGGGAAAAGCCTGCCGTGTGAGATCAGGAGGCGGGAAGGGGGAGTTGCAACAGAGGCAAGCCTAAGGAGGCGCTGTTGCAGTTTGAAAGAGGGGAGGGATGGTGAATGAATGCTGCGGAGGGGAGTTGGAATCCGTGAAGGCGGCGAACAAACACGCGCGGAGGCGCCACTAGTCCAGAACCGTTTGGGACGCGTCCATCTACCAGCATGCCGTCCACTATCTACACCGCACTACTACTTTTCCTCGGCGACTCTCTACAATCCCCCCACGTCTTTGCCTCTATATACCACATCCCTACCTCTAGCCCCCATTTGATTTGCCATTGGAAGGGAAAACAAGGGGCGAGAGGAATACGGGAAGAACAACAATGGAGGACTCGACAACTCAGACCCCGTCCGACGTCGCCGAGGAGAATCTACCCACTGCCACAGGCCTTTTCATCCCTCCCAGCATAGATCAACGCCAGTTGCTCTCCGGTCGATCCTATTCCTACTATTCTCTCTGTCCGTCTATCATCACAGTTCCACCATCTGATCAACACCCTACGAACTCGTCGCTGAACCCCCTTGTCTTGGGCGTGGATGAAGCTGGGCGCGGACCGGTCTTGGGCCCTATGGTCTACAGCGCCTTCTATTTGCCTCATAGCCTTCATCATAGCCTTCTGGCTCGCGACTATAGGTTTGACGACAGTAAAGTTCTTACACCCGGAGTGCGCGCCAACTTGATGAAGTCGCTATGCTCCCCGGGAGATCCGCTCTTTGAGTCGTGCGGGTGGGCTGTTAAGCTGCTATCGGCGCGAGATATCTCCTCGGGTATGATGCGATCAGGAGCGGGAGTCTATAATCTGAATGCTCAGGCGATGGATGCTACGATCGAACTCATTCGCGGGATCGTCGAGGATCGGAACATGGACGTCAGGGAAGTCTACATTGACACGATTGGAAACCCAGCAACTTATCAACAGAAGCTAGAGAGAATATTTCCTTCTCTCAGGATCACAGTAGCCAAGAAGGCAGACTCGTTGTATCCGTGCGTGAGCGCTGCGAGCGTTGCTGCCAAGGTGACCAGGGATATCGCGCTGGAGCTCTGTTATCAAGCCGTCTATGAGAACTTCCAGGCTGAGTATTCTTCGCAGGGGACCGCCCCGGACAGTTGGGGGAGTGGCTATCCCTCTGACTCAAAGTGCATCAACTGGTTGCGGAAGAATATGGATCCTATCTTTGGGTGGGGCAATGAATGCCGTTTTAGTTGGGGTACCTCAAAGGAACTGCTCGAGCTAAAGGAGGGCCTACCAGTCGATTGGCCTGGAGATGAAGAAAATACGCAGCTCAGAGACTTTTTGTTGACATCTACTGGTGCTACCGGAAAACCGACCAACAAGTTGCAGGAATGGTACGGGTCGAAACGTGCAGCGGTTGTTGTCGCATGACAACCCTACAAATTCACCCCGAGGTTTTGTATAGAAAAGATAGTAACGACAAATGTGATACCCTCCCTCCTTTCATTGTTTCCGTAAGTTCAATATGTCCAGAAGGTTTGGGGGTTGGTTAGGCAACAATACATGATGTCCCGAGGGAAGTGGACGAGGGGATAGAAGGAAACCATACTGCAGCATCCATATTAGAAAAGGAGAAGGGAGGGCACGAGAATATCGGGTATCTAGATTGACCATCAGAAAAAAACATTAAGAGAAATAGGGCTCACAAGGCCTGCAAGAAGGAAAGGCTCGAAAAAAAGTAGCATCAACGTAATGGTCACAGTGTTGCCGTTGAGAAATAATAACTATCCCATAGATATTCATAATCCTCAACAACGCTGCCTATCAGGTCAACCAAAGGTTTGCCCTTCATCTTCCCGGTCAAGCTCTTCAATAAGGATCTAATAAATGTAAGTATGATGGTTTGGTCTCTCCGTACGGGGAAGGGCGAGGAAGCCATACTTAGTTATGTCTTCGTAAAAAGCTCCTCGCATACACCACCAACCCATGGCCCAGCCTCTCTTTCTCATTTCCTCTCGTTCGAGCCCAGTCAGCCCCCGAAGGCCGCCAGTGACTGTCTCCCGAAAATCAGACTTAGACAATTGTCGACAACCATATTCCATGCCGAATCCAATCAGCCAGGGCCGCCAGCTTCGCTTATTCCCACAATATCTTTCCATTGCGAGCGCATATATAATTGGCCGAAGTATGTATAGCACCTCTGCTAATTGGCCTTGGCCAGTAACTCGACGCAGTAGCGCTTTTGGTGGTTTTATATCATCGGCTGTGAGAACTTTGGTTATAAGGTAGTTGGAAAGACCGTTAACGTCAGGAAGGGAGGGAAGCGACAGCCCCGTACGAGGCATTGTCCACGAGTCCGACGACTGTTGGCTAACGGGTGTCTGCATCCCATTCCAGTCACTATCCTCTTCTTCCAGGAACCTAGGATCTACCTCCCTTTCAGGCAACGGAGGACTAACGAGCGGTCTGGAGTTTGTGAGGCGAAGCAGTAACAGGCGGCAGATAGCCTTGATGACTTCAATCAGGATAACCACACGCCAGCGGACCTTTTCCCCACGGCGTCGGGCAGTCATCTCCCACAGTAGTTCAGTGTACTGGACCATCTGTAGACTGAGTGCGATTTTTTTATACAGTAATGAACGAGAGGTCCAAAATTTGGTATATCGCGCATGAGGTGACGGTATAGGTCGAGGGGCCGTCGACGGTAGTCTAGAGACGACTCGAGAAACAAGAGAGTCATGATAGAGCGACAGAAGCTGTACACCCGAGTGCACTGCATGAAAATTCGACATTAGGGGAAAGTTTCCATCATCCGAGAAGAATACCCGGGAGAAACGTACCGCATTCTGAACTTATCTCTGAATCTCGGTATCGCCCTGCACGAAGCCATCAGCTCTCCTTGGTTCCTTATGAGGCGCATGCTTTTCCAGAATTGGAGTCTAACCTGGGATGATATATGTAAGTGATCTCAGGGCCGACTCTACTTGACTCACGGAGCTAGCGTTCTTGGTCACGAACTCCTCGTAAAGTGGAAGCCATCGAGAAGGTTGCAACAGCGCAGCAGCTATTGGATTTCTGGCGTCCCGTGCTGATTCCATACCTAGCAGAGAAGCGGAAGTTGTGTGGTGAGGAAGGTGGTAGAAGCCTGTGTAAAATATGGATTCGATAAGGGTTATCTAGGACACGGTCTCTATACAGTGATGATGGGGTACTCCGTAGTAAAGGTGTATGTATAGCTACCTAGTACAGAGTACTCTACCTGCGGGTAGAGAAACCTCGGCAGGAGGTAGGGGTGGTTGATAAAGCACGTGCCCCGTCACAGGAGAGAAATCCTTCGGAGGTTACTCCGTACGGAGTCCTAGTTTCCGTCGACGTGCAGAGTATATAGCATGCTCTGGCTTGCAGTTTATAATATAATAGTATTATTACCTGTTAGTGAGTTAATTATTTTTTTACTATTATTTTCTTCACGGCTGTACTGTACTCTTTGATAATGCTAGTCTATAGAGTACTGTCCCTTATGCTTTCACTATATCCCTCATTTCTTTCCCTATATACATGTAATTGTACTGTCGCTTGGTCTCAATAATATCAGTGCACTTGGATAAACCCGAAGAAAGATAACCAGAAGAGAGATAATGGGAGTCTATATGTTGTGCAGGATTTCATGTTTGTGTTTCCAGGTGACTTGTTATGTAAGTAGAGAACATAAGTATGCTCACTCATCTGCAAACTTCCAGAGGCCGCCTGGTCGCATTGCTTCCCTATACCGATCTGTCACCCTTTCTCTTTCAAGCTCTCTCGCCTCCTTGTGATCCCGCTGCAGCTCCTGCGTGTCAGGCATGTCAGTGCGCCAATATCCAGGGGGTGACCCTAACCGCTGATGGTGATGTCTGTGCTTTCCATACCGATCAGCAATGAGTTTTGCTTTCGCCTCTTGTAAAAGGCGCTCCCGATCTTCGGAGCTCAACCAGTCAAGTGCATGTTTTCCATCAGCCAAGTAGTCTTCCAGGACTCTTTGATCTTCATTTTCTTTCTCCCTGGTGGATGTCACATTGGCTGATAGATCGCCGAGGCGTGCCATGGCATGGAATTTGTTGCCGCAGCAGCTGAGACGTGTACAGCCATTTGCACATTTCCGCTCGTCCCTCTTGCGAACCACACTGCTGAAAGCATAATCTACTCCTTGGTTGTAGTTTGGGTTGAGCTTGAAATGGTTGAGCTCAAGACGGTGAAGCGGCTGAGCCCTGAATGGCTCGGTCAGAGAGCCCTCTCCTGTTACCTTTGTATCACAGCTTGATGAGAAGACCGTTGCAGTCGAGTGTGCCGTCACATCTCCATCGCATGTCCACAAAGAATCTCGTTCTTTGAGAGTCCGTGGCACTTCTCTAGTGACTGGCTTAGGTTGTAGATTTTGTTTAGCAGGCAAGGGACCCTCAAGCAGACATTGCAGTCGTTGATCGGTACTCCGGTCAGTGTTATTTAGGCCCGAGGGTCGGGATCCACTTTTGGATGCTAACGTGTTGAACTTTTGTCTTCCTGACACAGCCGAGTAATTTTGGTCGCCATCCTCAGTTATTGAAGATATAGCTTTTTGGGGGGGGTTCCTTGTAGATCTCGCAAGCTTCCCGCCTGGCCATTGAGTAGGTCCGTTGATTTTCAAGCTGCAATCAGCAGATTGAAGTACTGTCGATCTTTTCAAGGCTGAATGAGTAGATGCCGGACTACAGTATAAGCTATCTTCGCTTCCGACGCGCCGCCCTTCTAGGGCAGTAGAAGCCTCTCGGAGATGCTGGCTATGGTTGTGCTTCTTTTTCTTCCTTGGTGTTTCCACTGCATCGCCAACTTCATCTAAGTCTTGGGTCCCAACAACGTTGCAATTTGGGGATGAAGGCTGTAGCGGGTCGGATGGCGTATTTAAGTCTTTGATCAAAAGGGACTGCGATGACCTGACGGCGTTGTCACTGGGGAAGTTGTCCCGTAGAACTAAAGAACCCTGGGCGGATTCTTCTAATGCAATGTACTTCCGTTTCGCTGCTTCCGAGAGGGGATTTGATGCCTGACGGGTTATTACCGCTTCCTTGTTTGCATATGTATCAACTGGTTGCATTGATGTTGGCTTTAATTGTGGCTTCTGGAGCAAATCATTGCAGCCGTTCGGTTTTATAATCTGAGCGCCATCATTTGACACGTCATTGCATGTATCAGAATATGGGCTGTTTAGAACAGGAGTCAGAGCTTCGTTCACGGCAATTCGAGCAACCGGCCCAGAAGACTCTGTAAAAGTTACTGGCATCATAGGAGTTGACGGCATTTGATCATCATCCGTTGCCTTTTTAAGTCGTTGAAAGTGAACTTCTACTCCGTCAAGCACCAGCGTAAATTTGTCGCGGTCAAGGCTCTTTCGCCAGTATGTCAACTTCTTTTTATGGCGTTTTACCTGTTTCTTGAGTTCATCGGAGGCTTTCATAAGTGTCTGGGTTTCATGATAGAGTGCAGCATATTTTTGAAAAATGGTCTCAGCACCACAAGTGGATTCCAATGCTTCCATGGCATTAACATTGGTGAGTTCTTGTATGCGATGTGGTGCATATGCTGCTTCCAATTCAAGACATTTCTCGCGGATAAGCCCGTCTTCATTTGAGCCAATATCGCTGAGACGCATTTCTTCCCGGAGAAGTGTAACTTCTTTCTTCAAGGTCACCACTTCCTCGATAATTTTCTGACGTGCGCCTTCTGCAACCTCAGTCGCCTCTTTGGCCGCCTGGACTCTCGCATCGCGAAGAGCGAGCTCTTGATATAAATCTCTATAGGCGTTATCGAAGTGATGCCCAAGGGTCTTGGTAACAGAAGTATGAAGCTCCTTTAAAACCTCCATGAATGAAGCCAGTGTTATACGCAGGAAGTACTTAGCGAACAAACTGTCTTCCACCTGTGGGTCGAGAAGACGCGCTGCACAGTAGCATCTATCCTACGGTACGGATTGGTACTACCACTACCTAGGTACAAGTTGGGGGCGCTTCCCGCTGCAGAAGGGACTCTACCCAATCGGGCTAGTCTGATTGCTAGCCGGCCATCTCTCCTCTCTCTCTCTCTCTCTCTGTGTGTGTGTGTGTGTGTGTCTATCCACAATCAACCTTCTTATTGCCACACAACACACATCTTGACTACATCTGTATAGCTTCGTTTATCAAATCGAAAGGGGCAATACGAGTTTGCGGCTGCTTAGGACTAGGTGCTAGGTATCTAGTATCTAGTAATAGATAGAAAATACCTTTACTTTGTGCACAGCAACTTATCATTATCCTAAGGTACTAGGTAGGTAGTAGTACTAGGTACTAGTACTGTATACTTATAGATACAGAATACGGTGTACTGTTATACTTGGTGGCGGTAAGGATGATTTGATTCGCTATGGTATGCTGCAGGTAGGCAGCCCTTGTCGTACGATAAAGATATCAGATGAAGCTATTCGCAAATAGCAAGATACTAGTAAAACGATGATTGATTCTCTACTAACTAGGTAACAGGAATTCGTAGGTGAAGAGGTGATCTGTCTGGCTGACGTTTCTGCCGCGGCAACTACCCAAAGGGGCAATCGCCACCTCTTTCCGCCTTCCCCCTTGGCAGTACTATCACAGAGCCGCACCTAGTACCTTACCTTGGTAACGTTGAACATAGGTATACCTGCAAACAGTACATATACCAATAGTACTAAGTATTAATACAAATTATTTACCGTATTGGGTATGTAAGCTCTGGCTCCTTATTCTGTGTACAGTCAATGTATCTACCAGTATCCGCCGCCCCGGTCCTCAGATAAGCCCCAATACTGACGTATGTTCAATCTGCTGAAGAGACCTATCGGTTCATGGAGACAAAAGCCCTACTAGTGCCTGGCTTTCTGATCACTCATTTATTATCGTTCTTTTCAGTTACAAAATGTCAAAACGACGTGGTGCTACGAGCCCACCCCTCTATCCTTCCCCAAAGCGTTTTCGCACCAGTCGAAGCGATCATGCTGACCAGATATCCACCCTGAGTGACGAACTTCTGCTCCAGATACTGTCTTTTCTTCCCATGCCCTCTTTGCTCATCTGTCAACGGTACGTTCTTATCCATCTACTACATTCGGGCTCGTATCTCATCGATTTGTGTACACAGGGTATCGCGGCGATTCCATGACTTGGCTGGAGACTCAGAGCTTTGGAAAAAGCAGTATTACTCTCGATGGGTGCGACCTCGCGCACGTCGGCTGGCTAATGCCAGGCGTGACCCTCCCCCCCAATCTGAGGTCAAGTACTCACCTAAAGTATCGAGCTGGCTCGGTCATGGTCACTTGGCAAAGAAAGGAATGGGCACAAATTGGAAGAGGCAGTATCGTCTGAGACATAACTGGGCAAAGGGAGCCTGTCGAGTAACAGAGATCGAGTTCCCGCAACCGCCGTGTCGACAGATGCTAGTAACGTTTTGCGCCGGCATTCTGTTTACAGTGGATTTGGATAATGGGCTTAGAGTCTGGTCCGCAGAGAAACCAGAGAATTGCCTCGCAATGATTTCTCTGGCACACCCACGGTCGTCAATACTTCCTGCTCCCACAGCTATGACGGCAACGAGCGATTCACAGCGAAGCCTGGTCGATGTTGCAGTTGGTTTCGAGGATGGCCGCTTCGACGTCTATAGTTTGGACACCGTAACTTTGCGGCTTGACATGCGCTTTTCTTGTCTTGAACGAGCCAGCGGGGCTATCACCGCAATGGCCTCATATTCCCCTTACATCCTCCTAGTTTCTCAGCAAAAGGTTCTGTATTTGTATAAAATCACTACGGATACCAATGACACTGCTGGGCTACTGACCAGCGACAGCACGCTCCTGCTCACATCACTTAAGGCAGACAACATCTTAGAGCCAATTTCACTGTCGATCCGTACTGCGGGCTCGGAGATAATGGCGTCTATAGTGTACAGTTTTTACCATATCGGATGCGGCTGGTCGCTGGGAATCCAAGCACTACATTTCGACCTGGTCGGTCAACAGATAGGTTCGCGGGTCACCACCACAGTGGACTGCCACTATGGCGTGGACCTAGGTTCTCCCAACCGCTCGAGTGGAAAGTGCGGCACCGCCTCTTGGGCCACGGATGCTAGTACTGAACCATACACAAGGCCAGCTGACCCTTCAATACTACACCACAACCCTCCGACTTCGGTTTCCTACTCTCACCCTTACCTTTTGACTTCGCACGCGGATAATACATTGACCATATACCTTGTGGTTTCCACGTCTACAAGCCTCTTCGTGAAAGGCTGCCGGCGACTTTGGGGTCACACATCAGCAGTCTCGGCGGTTCAGGTTAACGATCGTGGGAAGGCAATTTCTGTTAGCTCTCGGGGAGATGAGATTAGAATATGGGAGCTCGAGTCATTGGCTTCTTCACTCAGGGGGCAAAAGGCTGTTCAGGATGGAAATGGCATCCGAATCAGTCCCGAGGTTAGGAGAAGCGGGCGACAGGATACCATTAAGTTAGCGTTATCTTTTCAAGACATCAGTCCAGCCCGGTCGAGATTTTTCGAGGTCCCCCACGCATTAGGCACAATGCGTGGATGCATCGGTTTTGACGACGAGCGTGTTCTTCTGCGTCGAGAGAAGGAGGCTGGGACACAGATGCTGGAATGTTATGATTTCACATGAGACAGAACCTTTGTCTCACTAGAAGTAACACATAGATAGTAGACACACGACTCATCCAGCGAAGAGACTTTGAACACTGACGGTTACTGTGGACCCAAGACGGCTTGTATACAGTCGTTACAATTACGAAGAGAATTCTAGATGCAACCAAGAAGTTTGGCCCTGCGGATCTTGGGGAAGTAGTGGGAAGGAACCACAATATAGTAGGAAACCTGCTGATCAAGATGCAGGCTAATTCATTTCCCTTCGTATTTCATATGCACTCCATTATGTTACCACACATATAAGATTAACGACACTTGCTGCCCGACATGGGTCACTTTGTAATGACCTACCAGGCTTCATAGGGCATATAAAATGGAATCTCTTTCTGATATACTGTGCGTCTCCCCTCCCACCGCACCGAGGGGAGCACATGGGCTGCCATGCCGGTGTCTGGTATTGATGTTGAGGATATTTGACAAGATATCTGATACTATGATCGCCATACAGGGTTGCCAACCCCCTTTCCGAAACGCCAAAGTCTGCTAGGAAGAGGAATCAAAATTCATGAACTGGGTTGAAGCGAACCACGCCAGTTGTTGTGTGTTGGCGGCTTCCCGGTGTTAAAGCCCTGCAGGAACCACGGGAAGCGCTCCCCCGCACCGAACGTCCGCATACTAGTATCTGATTATTATTATCGGCACTAAGAAATCTTCCGCAGGAGGCCCAGCTAAATTTCTGATCGCCCAGCCTTTCCAAACAACGCCCTCCTCCCCCCCCCCCCCTCTCTCTCACTCACTCTTCTCCCCTTCCTTGCCCTCTTTGAAGCTTTCAAATCCCAGCTCACCTTGCACCACTATCAATCTCTTTCCCACCAGTCTCACCCGATCCTTATCAACAATGAGTTTCCAAGCTGGAGGTCGTGGATGCTTCAACTGTAAGTCTCGATCTACATCTACAACCAACACCCCGTCCATCCCCATCGTTCGCCAACGCTCAAAAGGACCCCCGGGTCTCATTGTTGCCTTGCAGTCCGTGTTACTTGCCGGGCTGATGTCTGAGAGCTGGATCTCTTGACCACGGACGCTGTTGCATATTACCCCTGCTTGTATCTGAGAACGGAAAGCTAACAGAATTCTTGTTTATTCTAGGCGGTGATGCTTCGCACCAGGTAAAATCCTGCCCCCTTCCCCATCGTCCACTCCTAGACATGCTCGTCACCCAGCTCTTACTGGCGTATACCCCATCATCTCGATTGCATAACATTCTAATCCCTACAGGCCCGTGACTGTCCCAAGAAGGGCACCCCTACCTGGTATGCTAAATTTTTCCACTTCCCTCTTGCGTGAACATCGTTGACTGAACTTGCTAGTTATAACTGTGGCGGTACGTCTCTTGGCCTTCTCTACCCATGCCCGGCCATTTTTCCACTTACTTTGATTTAATGCTACTTGATTCTAACCTGGACGCATCGTCAAAATCAATTGCAGGTCAGGGACACGTCAGTAAGTCAACCGTCCAGCTTGCGAGCTACCTTCACATTAAAGACACATCAATAACCTCTAATAGGTCGTGAATGTACTGTAGCCCCCAAGGAGAAGTCCTGCTACCGCTGTGGTGCTACCGGTCATATCTCTCGTGAATGCCAGGCAAGCCCGGCCGAGGGCTACGGTGCCGCTGCTGGCGGTCAGGAATGCTACAAGTGCGGTCGGGTTGGCCACATCGCGAGAAACTGCCCCCAAAGTGGCAGCTATGGAGGTGGATTTGGTGGCCGTCAACAGACATGCTACTCTTGCGGCGGCTTCGGCCATATGGCTCGCGACTGCACCAACGGCCAGAAGTGCTACAACTGTAAGTTGCTGCCGCGTCCGGTATCGTGACACGCTCATGAACACTGACACCTAATTTCCAGGTGGAGAAGTTGGACATGTCTCCCGCGACTGCCCTACCGAAGCCAAGGGTGAACGGGTGTGCTACAACTGCAAGCAACCTGGGCATGTCCAAGCCGCGTGCCCTAACTAATCACTCAATCCTCCTTCTGCATCGTTTGTCTTCTGTCGCGCTAGCTCATGCAGGACTGAAATACGGGATCGTTTTTGATCGCGCTCTTCGTGCCGATCCGCAATGCGTCGCCCCCGTTTTTGCCTAAATTTAATGCTCGACTTGGCTTACGAGCCTGTCTCTGACTTGCCCCAACGGTTGACAAGATATCCAAGATGATACAAATGCCGTGAAATCGAATGGATGACTTAATGTCTTCCAAATACGAACGGGAAAATCAGTTTGCAAGACTGACAAATGGTGACCTGGGTTGCGGACGGGCAAATATGTGAATCATCTCGTGTAACACAGAAGAAGCTTGTCCATAAGAAAGCAATTTCGATTCCACAGTTTTGCCATGTTCGATCTTGACCTGGTCCGACTGTCCATTCTCAGGAACAAGTCTTTGGCAGTAAACCAATCAAGCTATATTCGTACAGACAAGAAGGAAAACAAACTTACTCTGCACTTTGTATTTGCATTCATGGTCTTTGTTATATTCCTTCTTTCCTATGCACAGAGAACAAGAGAAGTGGGCAACCTAAGCAAGTTATTCGTTCATTCTTGCGGGGAAATTTTCCGTACAGATCATAATATTGTAACGAACGTCAGGAGCTACAGCTACACATCATGGCCCTCTTGGATCGAGGGACATCCCCACAGAAGCGCTCTTCGTCACCGTTAAGACCCCATTCGTCATTGAAAGGGTTGAGTGTCATATGCATTACCCGCCCAATGATTTCTCTGTCCCCATGCTGCTCGACACGTTCAATGATTTCATCTAGAATCCAGCCGCGTGGAAGAAACTGCAAGTCTACGTTAAGTGAATGGCAAAAACAGCCAAAGAATTGGCGACTCACCTTTGGATTGATATTTTTCATGAACCTCTGTCTCTCAGAATCACAATCACCCCAGTCCTCAATAACGCGGTGTTTCCACTTGTTGAGCCAATTTGCGACGCGTTGTCTTGCAGAATCGTCACTGTATCCAATAACACCGAACCCTTCGGCATGGAAGAAAACAGACGCCATCTTTTTCCTTATCTCCTCAGTTTCTAGATCTTGAAGTGATACATCCGACAGCCTCCGGAAAAAGTGATTAAAATCCAATTCCAAAGCTTCCAGCATGTCAAGCATCTCCGAGAACAAGTCTTCGAAATCCGAGTCTTTCTGGCTCCTCAGGCCTAGCCTGCTGCCCATAAGGCGGTTGTATTCGTTCAGAAATACCGTCCTAAATTCCTTGCCCGTTCGTTCAATAATCTCCTCAGCACGCCGATACACAGCCAGTGCAGATTCCTCCGTCAGACCATCTTTCACGAATTCGTCATCATCAACTTTACTGCCCGCTCCAATAAGTTCTCCCAGAGACTCTCCAAGTCTTACCAAGTTCCACCATATAACCGTAGGCTGATTCCGGTATGAGTATCTCAATAGATGATCGTCATGGTTGGGTGTGTATTGTGGATCGAAATTGTCCATGAAAGCAAATGGTCCATAATCTAGCGAAAGCCCAAATATGGAAGTATTATCAGTGTTTAGCACACCATTCATGAATCCATATGCTTGCCATGCAGCAACGGTCTTGGCATTGCGACGTGCAATCTCTCGGTATAGCCTTGCAAATCGATTTTCTTGTACTCCTTGATGCTCTTGGACTTTGTCCCATGGAACATGCCTAGGAGGGTTATCTACCGCGTCAGAGACTTGGTTCTTATCCAGAGACAGCGATACCGCAGCCGGCAAAGCGTCCCAGCCTTGAAACACCTCCTCGGCGGTGTATGTCGCTAATTTCCTAATCAGGTCGCGGTCTCCGCGGGCACGTAAGAGATCAAAGGTTCCGATTCTCAGCCACGATTCGGCAAATCTAGCCACTATAGCTCCTGGTTCAATGCGCTCTCGCAGAACATTAGATCGAGGCAACAAAGTGAGAGATATTGCTCGGGTTGTTGGAACACCTAGTGCAGATAAAGCTTCATTCACAATTAGCTCACGTCACATAATCACCATTTGTGTTGGGTTGATACCTTCCGACACAATAAATTCTCTGATGCTAGATCGAAGCACGGCTTTTCCATCGGCAAACCGGGAATAAGGGGTCCGCCCAGCACCTTTCAGCTGGAATTCGTAACGGATGTTGGTCGTTGGGTTTGTGGCTTCAAACAGGCTAATTGCCCGCTGGCAGGTGTCAACATTTTCATCAAATCCAAGATCAGAAGCTAACGCTTACTCCATCACCAAGTTGCCCAGCCCATGAGCCGCTGGAAACTGTCAACTCCGAAAGTTCGACATATCTGATAGTGGGTGACATACAATTGCCATCCTTGAGCACGTTAGTGAATATTCCGTTCGACTCAATATGCTGGTGCGCAGTCGATGCAGCTTACCTCCATAGCATTGTGCCCATGGGTAAATCCCTCCATCTTTGTCATCCCAGTAAAAAGCATTGCCTGAAACTAATGCCTTGAACTGGGGTGTAAACTCTTCCCCCAACTTCAGCCCGAGGTCTTCCATTGCCTTTCGGCTTATCCCTAGTATTTCACTCTCCTCTGTTGGCTCGGGCCTGACAAAAGTATAAAGTGCGCCTTTCACTAGCCGCGGACCGAGAGCTTCACGTGGAGCTCTGTGGGATATATCCGGGGTTGCAAAAGCCGGGTCTGGGGGAAGTTTAGAAGTAAAGACATTGGACTTGGGAAGATCTGCCAACGAAGCCCTTCTTTTGGCGTGGGACGAAGACGATGCCATTTGGCTCGGGCTATTTCGAAAGACAGGTGACTTGTATGTGATATTGCGAAATGGCATGCAATGGGCGCGAAAAGGTCCGAAAGAAGTAACGGGCAGCCCCATGAAAATCGTTTACTTCCCCCCTCTGGATGAAGGGTTGTGGGTGTGTGGATGGTAAGAAATAACGGGCCTGCAGAAGCTCTACAATGACCAGAAATTCAAGTACTTGGTCGAACACAGGAGATGAGATTAGCATGGAATACCACTATTCGGTCTTAACATAACCAAGGTACTCCGTAACTAGTTGGCGGCTGTTTAAGTAAGCTATTGCGTGACATCATCAGTGCCAGACAAAAGTTAGTTAACACCCTAGGGGGTCCCAGTTGCGCCGGGTTCAGAAAAAGTTGCGGAAGGATCAGAAAGTTGAATATTTTACAGATAAGATTTCTGATTCTTAATTAGATCTTTATATAATATAATTAATTAAAAATCAGAATTTATAATTCTAATCTCTGTGCAGCTATATTATATATTTTAAAAATCTAATTTTTTAATTTTTATAGAGCTATATTACTTTTTTTTATTATTTTTAAAAATTCTTATTTATAAGATTCTTCTTAGATCTATATATATAATTATATATAGATATAATTTTATATAGATTTTTATATAGAATTATCTTACATTTTAAGCAGAATCTTAGATAGAATTAGAGTGGCTAACAGCCAGGTCAGGTCAGGTTAATTAGAATTTTTATATCTGACCGCCAGATTATAATTAGATTATTAAATTTTTATATCTAATTATAATATAATTAAAAATTAGATAATTAATTATTTTATTTATTTTTAATATTAAGATTTATTTGCTATATCTTTTTAAGCTCTAGTATAGTTAAGATATATTTAAATTAAATAATTATTAATCTAACTATTTTTATTATTATCTAAAAATATATAAAGAGAAGCTTTTTAGATTAAAAAAATATAATTAAAAAAAATTAATATCTTCTTTATTATTATTTATTAGAAATAATAAAAACATTCTAGTTATATTAATAAAATTTAGCTTTTTATAAAATTATTATTCTTATAATAAAAAATATATATAAAAAATATATAATTATTACTTTATTTTAGTTATATATTTTGCTTATATTATAAAATATTAGAAAAATTATATATTAATTATTAATTAAAATACTAAGAATAAATATATTATTTTTATTTTATTATTTTTTTTTAAATCAGACTATTCTTAGATTTATAAATAAAATATAGCTTAAAGAGCTATTAATAGAATTAAAAATAAATAAATAATTAAAAGGATTACAGATTATATATAGAGTAATTAGAAAAAATAATCAGATTATTAGAATAAAACAGATTAAACAGATTAAATAAATAAATAAAATAAATAAAATATATTAGATCTGTACTATAATACTATTGGTTTTTAAGATTATATATAAACTTAAAAACTGCTATTTTATTTTAATTAAAGAAAGTTATTAATAATATAGAACAGCTTTTAAAAAAATATATTATTTTTTAATAAAATCTCTTATATTTATTATATTATATATCTTTATATCTTATAATATCTAAGAATTAAAAACTTAGAAATTAGTTCTATAAGCTATTATCTCTATAAGAGTTATAAGAAGAAATTATTATTAATTATATCTAAATAAATAATTAGTCAGATATTAAATAAAGAGCTATTATAGATATTTATTTAATTTTTTAAAATAAATCTTTTTTAATTATTATCTTTCTCTAAATCTTTATAATTTATAAATTCTAAAAATTTTGTTTATTATAAAATTATAATAAACAAAATTTTTAGAATTAAGTTTTATACTTTATAATTATTTATTATCTATTATTTTAAATTATTAAGTATATTTAATTTAAATAAATAATTAATCTTATTATTTTATCTTTCTGCTAAAAATCAAGTTCTTTTAATTAAATATAAATTAAAAAATATTTTATAGAATTATCTAAAGAGATATATATATAACTATTATTAAAATTTCTAAATATTAAATAAATATTAATTATAATAAACTACTAAATTAGTTTTAATTAAAAAATATTTTTTATTTTAACTAAATTTAATCAGATTAATTAGATTAATTAATTAAATAATTATATTTTAAATTTAATATTCTATATTTTTTTTTATTTTTTTTATATTAAATTTTATAAAAATCTTTTTCAGAGTATAATATATTTCTTAAAATAATTAATTAAATAGATTAAGTAGTAGACTATATTTAAAGAATATTATTATATTATAATTAAATATATATTATATTTTATATATTATCTATATAAGAAGAATATATATATTATAAATTAATCTATAATTATTAATCTATCTGCTATATCTAATCTTTCTTAGAGTGGCTAACAGCCAGATCAGATCAGGTTAATTAGAATTTTTATATCTAACCGCCAGATTATAATCAGATTATTAAATTTTTATATCTAATTATAATATGATTAAAAATTAGATAGTTAATTAATAATTATTTTAATTATTCTTAGTATTAAGATCTATCTATTATATTTTTTTAAGCTTTAGTATAATTAAGATATATCTAGATTAAATAATTATTAATCTGGCTATCTTTATTATTATTTAAAAATATATAAAAAAAAACTTTTTAGATTAAAAAAATATAATTAAAAAAGAAATTAGTATCTTTTTTATTATTATTTATTAAAAATAATAAGAAAATTCTAGTTATATTAATAAAATTCAGTTTTTTATAAAATTATTATTTTATTTTAGTTATATATTTTAATTATATTATAGAATACTAAAAAAACTATATATTAATTATTAATTAGAATATTAGAAATAAATATACTATTTTTATTTTATTATTTCTTCTAAGTTAGATTATTCTTAGATTTATAAATAAGATATAGCTTAAAAAACTATTAATAAAATTAAGAATAAATTATAGATTATATATAAAGCAGTTAAAAAAATAGTTGAATTATTAGAATAAAATAGATTAAATAAATTAAATAAATTAAATAAATTAAATAAATTAAATAAATTAAATAAATTAAATAAATTAAATAAATTAAATAAATTAAATAAATCAAATAAATTAAATAAATTAAATAAATTAAATAAATTAAATAAATCAAATAAATTAAATAAATTAAATAAATTAAATAAATTAAATAAATTAAATAAATAAAATAAATTAAATAAATAAAATAAATAAAATAAATGAAATAAATAAATAAAATAAATAGAATATATTAAATCTATATTATAATATTATAGCTTTTATAAATGATTTTATAAAAATTTTTTATAAAATTTTTTATAAAGATCTATTTTTTATTCTAGTTGATTATATTTTAAGTAACTCTATTTAAAAAAAGAAACTATTTTATAATTTTAGATTCTAGATATAAATTCCTGCTTATTAAATTTATTAAAATAAATAAAATATAATAGATATATTAGCTATATATTAAAATATAATAAATTATATTTATATAAAATTATATTTTAAAATAAAATAAATTATTTTTATAGAGTTTTCTGCTTCTATTTTTTTAAATTAAAAATTTAAAAACTAGTTTTATAAACTATTATTTTTATAAGAAGTATAAAAAAAAATTATTATTAATTATATCTAAATAAATAATTAGTCAGATATTAAGTAAAGATTTATTATAAATATTTATTTATTTTTTTAAGATAAATCTTTTCTAATTATTATTTTTCTTTAGATTTTTATAGTCTATAATAAATAAGATTTTTAAAATTAAGTTCTATATTTTATAATTATCTGTTATCTATTATTCTAAATTATTAAATATATTTAATTTAAATAGATAATTAATTTTATTATTTTATTTCTTTATTAAAAATCAAGTTCTTTTAATTAAATATAAATTAAAAAATATCTTATAAAATTATTTAAAAAATATATATACAGCTGCTATTAAAGTTCTTAAATATTAAATAAATATTAATTATAATAAATTATTAGACTAGTTCTGATTAGAAAATATTTTTTATTTTAATTAAATTTAATCAGATTAATCAGATTAATTAGTTAAATAATTATATTTTAAATTTAATATTTAATATCTTTTTTTATTTTTTTTATATTAGATTCTATAAAAGTCTTTTTTAGAGTATAATATATCTCTTAAAATAATTAATTAAATAAATTAAGCAGTAGACTATATCTAAAAAATATTATTATATTTATATTATAATTAAATATATATTATACTTTATATATTATTTATATAAAAAGAATATATATATTATAAATTAATTTATAATTATTAATCTATCTACTATATCTAATCTTTCTAATCAGTAGATATAAATAATTATAATAATAGTTATATCTTAATCTAATCTTAATTATATAATTAAAATTTTTTTATATCTTAATCTAATCATCAGGTTATGGCCAGGTTAAGATTAAGATATAACAGTCAGATTAAGCCACTCTAATCTTTCTAATTAATAGATATAAATAGTTAAAATAATAATTATATCTTAATCTAATTTTAACTATATAATTAAAAAATTTTTATATCTTAATCTAATCATCAAATTATGGCCAGATTAAGGTTAAGATATAACAGTCAGGTTAAGCCACTCTAGATAGAATCTTAAGTAGAGTCTTAAATATAGTCTTTTTTTAATTTATAATAATTCTTTAAATAAATATTATAATATAATGTCAGAATGACTCTGTAAAAATCTTTTGTAGATTTTTCTAGTAAAATCTTAGAATACTGCCAGAACTGACTACTGAGTATATAATTTTTTATAAAGTCAAAATCTATCTATCTTCAAAAGTTTGGAATCTTATTTATAGTCTTGAGTTATATTTTATTTATTATTCTGTATCTAGTCTGACCAGCAGCCAGTTATCTGGAGCTTTTATTAATAATTATTATCTGCCTGAACTATCTTTCTATCACTCCAGTCTGTCTGTATCTTAATAATAGAACTTAAATTACTAGTAATAATAATACTTTATATATAGTAGAGTATAGTTTATATATATATATATATATATCTTCAACTTCAAGTTATTGTTTATATTACAGATTCAAGTCTTGGTAATTTCAAGCTTTATTTATTAAAAAGACTATATTTAAAACTCTGCTTAAGCTTTTATCTTAGTTTTTATATAAGACTCTGTTTAAGACTTTAGTTAAAAATCTAGATAACTCTATGAAAAAATCTATTATAAGGATATATATCTGAGATAGTAATAGTATAAGAAAAGTATATCTATTACAAAGTCAAGATAGTATCTGTATTACTTAAAGTATTATTATTAATCTTTTATCTAATTTTTCTTATAAATAGATATATCTATAAGAATTCTATAAATTATATATTATAATATTTATTAATATAATATTTTTATAAGAAACTATTTCTGTGATATAAGTATTTCTTATAATATAATATATTATAAATATTATAAGAATTATTATTCTTATAATTATCTTTTTTTCTAGAATCTTGATTTTTAAGATTAATATTTATAATAAATTAGATATTATTAAATCCTCTAGACTCTGCTATAAAATTAATTAAAGAAAAAGTATTTTTTTATAATATTTATTTTATAATAAGCCTGCTGCAGTAACTATTCTATATAATTATAATTAAATAATAAATATTATAAATAATAAATATAGCAAGTAGTAAATATAGTATAATATTTTTAATTTAGATATAAATTAAGACTTGAAACTCAGAACTTAGAACTTAGAGAAAATATTTTTAATAATTTCTTTTTCTTTTTTTTTCTTAATTCTTTTAATTATGTGACCACCTATAAGAGTGCATGTTGAGGTAGTGTGAAGAAAGTATATCTATTACAAAGTTAAGATAGTATCTATATTACTTAAAGTATTATTACTAGTCTTTTATCTAGCTTCTCTTGCAGATAGATATATCTATAAGAATTCTGTGAATTATATATTATACTAGTATAATTATTTTATAAGAAACTGTCTCTGCAGCATAAGTATTCCTCGCGATATATTATATCGCGAGGGTTATAAGGATTACTATCCTTACACCATCCCTCTCTCTTTTTATTATTATAAATAAATACTTATTTAAAAATAATTATAACTATCTATAATTATAATTATCTGATTCTTATAACTGTCTAACTCTTATAAATCTAGAGTATTTATATTATATATATCTTATATTAAATTATAAGATATAATACTTTATAATCTTATATTAATCTATAGATACTTGTTGCTTTATAAGTTTAAGATATATAATCTAATCTAAAAATTATAATTAATTATTTTAATATCTCATCCTTTATGTTATATACTTTTTGTTTTTTTTAAAAAAAAGTTATTATATTTATTATTAAACTATTATCTTTTTCACTATTTTTTTTCTTCTCTTTTCTTTATATATATTTATAGTAAGTAATTTCTTAGAGAGATTTATTTTATATCTTGTAACTAATGTAAGACATCAATCTAGGGGAGTTGTTGCCACTGAGCCAAAAGGCTAGTATTACCCGCAGTTACCTGCGGACCCCTAGAATCCCATATATATACTCAGGTACACCCGGGAGGGGACGGGCTTCACCCTTGTAAGAATACATCCCCACAGATCATTCCTTACAACTAATAGAAAGCAGACCTAGTCTATCTTTATTATTATTATTATTATTATTATTATTATTATTATTATTATTATTATTATTACCTATGACTATTATTTTTACTATAATTTTTTTTCTTCTTTTATAATAGATGTCTATTTTTTTTATAGAATATATAAAGCTAACTAAAGTATAATTTATTATTTTATTTATTAAAATCTCTAAAATAATCTAATTCTTTGGAATTATCTTTTTTTATACTTCTTTTGTTATTTACTATTATAATTAAACTATTATTTTAAATAATATTCTTATTATTTTTATTATTTATAGATTACAGATTAATAGATTATTCTTTTTTTAAAAAAATATATTTAGAACTATCTAAAATTAATCTATTCTATAGAATATTAAAATTATAAACTAGATTTTAATTTAATTTATAAATTTATTTATAATAAACTAGTTTATTAATATCTTTATAAAATATAAATATATTAATAATTTTATTAGATCTTTTTTTAGACAGAATTATAGTCTCTGTCTAATTATAAAAAATATTAAATTATATAATTATTAATAAGATCTATATTTTTTATTATATATAATAATTATTATTAGCTAGAGATCTAAGTTTAGCTTTATAAAACTTTTTTAAATAATTAAAACTAACGAACTTTTTTTTAAATTAAATATATAATATATACTATAATTCTTTAGATTTAAAAATATTTATAATATATATTAGTAATAATTATAGATAGAGATATAATAATTAATTTATTTATTTCTATTTTTATAAGTATTTATTATATCTTATATTTTATTTATAATTAGAAATAGTTTTTTATAAATAGTTTCTTTTATTATTCTATTTTTTTATTTTCTTTTATTTTTAAATAAAGATTATTCTTATAAATAAATTTCTTATAAAGTTATAAATAATATAGATTTTGTAAGACATCAATCTAGGGGATTTGTTGTCACTGAGCCAAAAGACTAATATTATCTGCAGTTATCTGCAGACTTCTAGAATTCTATATATATATTTAGATATATCTAAAAAAAGATAAGTTTTACTCTTATAAGAATATATTTTATAAATATTATTTTTTATAACTATCCTTTTTTTATAAATTTTTTTTAATTTATATAATAACTCTCTAATTAATTATAGATTTTTTCTAGTTTTAAATTAGATATTCTGACTAAGCACAGACTCTCTAATTCTAAATTAGATTCTTTAATTAATTATAGATATACTATTCAGAGATTATTATTTTATTATATTATATTATATATAATAAAGCCTCGGGCTAATCTTCTTAAACTGATATAATTATATATAATAGATTACTAAAAGAATTATATAATTAAAATAGTCTTATTAAAATTAATTCTTAATTAAATAATACAAATTTTAGTTTATTAAAGCTTACTACAGAAATCAAATTTATAATTAATAATTATAAATAAATATATAAAATTTTAATCTAAAAAAATTAATATTATTAAATTAAAAAATTAATATTATTAAATTAAAAAATTAATATTATTAAATTAAAAAATTAATATTATTAAATTAAAAAATTAATATTATTAAATTAAAAAATTAATATTATTAAGTTAAAAAATTAATATTACTTATAATTATTTATAGATTTCTAGAATTCTATATATATACTTAGATATATTTAGAAAAAGATAGATTTTATTCTTATAAGAATATATTCTATAGATATTATTTCTTATAATTATCTTTTTTTTATAGACTCTCTTTAGTTTATATAATAATTCTCTGATTGATCACAGACTCTTTCTAATTCTAAACTAGATACTCTGACTAATTATAGACTCTTTGATTCTAAACTAGACTCTCTAATTAATTATAGATATATTATTCAGAGATTATTATTCTATTATATTATATTATATATAGTAAAGTCCTGGGCTAATCTTCTCAGACTAGTATAATTATATATAGTAGATTATTAAAAAAATTATATAACTAAATTAATTCTATTAAAATTAGCTCTTAGTTAAATAATATAAACTTTAGTTTATTAAAATTTAAAGCCTACTGCAGAAATTAAATCTATAATTGATAATTATAAATAAATATATAAGATATCAATCTAGAAGAGTTATTATTATTAAGTTAAAAAACTAATATTATCTATAATTATTTATAAATCTCTAGAATTCTATATATATACTCAGATATATCTAGAAGAAGATAGATTTTATTCTTATAAGAATATATTCTGTGGATATTATTTTTTATAATTATCTTTTTTTTATAAATTTTCTCTAATTTATATAATAATTTTTTAATTAATTATAAACTCTTTCTAATTCTAAGTTAGATATTTTAATTAATTATAAAATCTTTAATTCTAAACTAGACTCTCTAATTAATTATAGATATATTATTCAGAAATTACTATCTTATTATATTATATTATATATAATAAAGCCTCAGACTAATTTTCTCAGACTAGTATAATTATATATAATAAATTATTAAAAGAATTATATAACTAGACTAGTTTTATTAAAATTAGTTTTTAATTAAATAATATAAACTTTAGTTTATTAAAATCTATTATAAGAATTAAATCTATAATTAATAACTATAGATAAATATATAAGATATTAATCTAAAAAAATTATTATTATTAAATTAAAAAATTAATATTATTTATAATTATTTATAAATCTCTAGAATTCTATATATATACTTAGATATATTCAGAAGAAGATAGATTTCACTCTTATAAGAATACATCCCGCGGATATCATCCCTTACAGATTTATAACTAATTTTTAGATATTATTTTTACTAGAATAATTCTTTTATTTAATTAAGATTTTTAAGAATCTATTTTAGCTTTATAAGATTAATAATATTTTTAAATAATATTTATAATTATTTTTTTTTATAAAAAAGTACTTCTACAAGTCTATTCTATTTATTTTATAATATTTATAAAATAATAATATATAGAATATATTATATATTTATAATTTTATAAATAACTTCAGTCTATAGACTTAAGTATTTATTTATTTAATAATATAATAAGATTTTTTATTTTCTAAATCTAGCTTTTTATTAATCTATCTTTATTATTAGGAGAATAATTAAATTAAGCTAATCTAATGATTGACTGTTAATACAGAAAAAATTAATAAAGAAGAAAAAAAATAAAAATATTTAAATTATATTTTTTTATTTCTTCTTCTATAGTACTATTTCTTGCTTTATTTAATTATTTATTTAATCATAATATATTAAATAAAATATTTATACAGATATTATTAAATCTTTAAGATTTAAAGAATTTATATAAGAATTCTATAATAATATTTTTTTTATTTTATATTTATTTATTTTATTTATAAATAATTTAAGAATTTTCTAATTTATATATTAATTCTATTTTATAAAGAATTTATTTTTTATATAAATAATAGATCTCTGATTTTTTTATAATTTATCTTTTTTAAATATAATTTTTTAAATATTCTAATATTTTTCTATATTATTTTTATTAAGTATATTTTATTTTATTTTTTTATATATTAAATATATTCTTTCTAATCTTTATAGCTATAATCAAGAGATCTAAAATTAAAAATATCTTTTTTTAATATTTATTTATTATTTATATAATCTAACTAGATCTATATTAATTAATTTATTTAATAATAAGCTTATTTTATTTATCTGCGAGTTTTTTTTTTAAAAAAAAAGATATATAATTATATAATTTATAGTATATAAAAATAAAATCTTATATTAATTTTCTTATATTAAAATATAGAAAAAAATATAAAGAATTTTTTATATAAATTTATTATTTATATTAATTTTTTATTTATTATATAAATAAATATTTATTTTTAAGTTCTATATAAATATTATTAATATTTATTTTTAAGTTCTATATAATTATTATTAATATTTATTATAATTTTTTTATAGCCAAAAATAGTATAGTTATTATTTATTAATATCATTTTTATTATCTTCTATAACTTATTATAATTTATTTTATATATTAATAATATCTGCTCTGTCTTTTTTAAAGATATATAATTATTTAAATATTAGAATAAATATTGCTCTAAATATAAATAAAAAATTATAAAGTCTAGTATATATATATATTAATAAAAATAAAACAAAATATTAATCTATAAATATTATAGTATCTTTTTACATTATTATTAAAAAATTAAAAAATTAAATTAACTAAATAAAAAAATCTCTCTCTTTTTTTTAAAAAGATAAGAATAGGTTTTTTTATTATTTTTTATCTTTTTTTTTAAAAGATAAAATTTTATTAATTAAATAATATCAGTAATAAATTATTCAGAAATCTAATAGTTATTTTTAAGTTTTAATTAATTATTAAGAGTCTTAGTTTCTTATAAAATAAAAACAGATTTTTAAGTTATATAAATATATTTGATTTTTTTAATCTTATATTAGAGTTATGATCTATAATTCTTTTATATATATTTTTTATTCTAAATCTCTTTTATTATAAATTTTTTTTATTCTTAATTATTAGTTCTAATAATTATATATTATCTAATTTTTAAGATAGTAATAAATCTGATAATATAAAATAAAAAAGATTTATATAAAAATTAAATAAATATATATATATAAACTAATTATTTTTATAATTATATATTTTATGTTTTTTTTAATTAAATTTCTTGTTAGATTGGTCTATATAGATAGTTTTTATATTTAATTATATTTTATGTTTTTTTTATATCTAAATATCAGATCTTTTTATTAATTTACTTGCTTTTTTATTTATTTTTATATGCAGATTATTAATATTTATATTTATTTTAAATAATTTTAATAATTTATATAATAGCTTCTTTTTATTAGATTAGACTTTATAATAATTCTTTTACTAAGAATTCTTAATTTTTAATTAATAAAAATAATATAAGATAATATCTATAACTTAGAAAAAAAGAATTTATTATAATAAATAAAAATATATAATTATTTAGAACTAGCTCTTTTAAAAATAATAATAATTTTTAATTAATTTAATTATATAAGATATAGATATAGATATATATTTTAATTATATTATTTATTTATTTTATAACTTTATCTGCTTTTAGATAATAAATTATAAAAAGTCTTTATTATATTTTTATTAATCAATATACTTACTGCAAGGATAGTAATCCTTATAATCCTTATGATATACTATATTATAAGAAATACTTATATTATAAAGACAGTCTCTTGCAAAGTAATTATACTAGTATAATATATAATTCATAGAATTCTTATAAATATATTTATTTATAAGAGAATTTAGATAAAAGATTAATAATAATACTTTAAGTAATATAAATATTATCTTAACTTTATAATAGATATATTTTCTTTATACTATCTTAATATACACTCTTATACTTACTTCTATATTTTATTTATAAATTATATTTCTTAATTAGATATAATAGATCTTAAGATTTTATATTTCTTTATAAAGAATTATATAATAATCTATATAATTATTTCTAAATCAATCTCTATTATAGATTTTAAGATTATATTCTTTTAAAAATCAATCTATTATTATTAAAATATTTAAATAGTTTTCTTTTTTAATATATTAATAATAAAGTTTATAATAATATTTTTTTATTTTTAATTAAATATAGCTAATAATTTTAATGATTTCTTTTTTTTAGACTTTTATATAATTATAAATATTACAGTTTCTTATAAATCTTTATATATTTTTTAATATTATAGATTAGAAATATTATTAACTAACTAGAATATATATTATTTTGTAATCAGAATATTCTAATAAGTAATAATATTAAATTATAAATATATTAAATAATATTTATATAAAAAGATTCAAAGTTTAAAATCTATTTTTATCTTTAAAAATAGATATATATTTTATTTATTAATATATATTTAATAATAAATATTTTAAAATCTAGCTAAGATAAAAAAGTTTTTTATTTTTAAATTAATATTTTAATTATTTCTTAATATAATTTATTATTATTTTAAGTCTTTCTTTAGCTTTCTATATTAGTATATAATATCTATTTTAATTTATTTATAGTCTTTATTAAAATAGATAGAATAATAGCTATATTAATGTGATAGGATCTACTTGTCAGGGTAGAAAGCCTGTCGACTAGGTAAGGAATCAACCATGAAACACCGTGTATTCGTTTGATAATGACAAAGGTAGCCTATATCCACGAGATAGACTGATCCTTGAAGGATCAGTAGCTCCTTACAGAGGGATCGGCACCTTATAGGTGCCGGAGAGGTGTAGAACCACTATCGATGACCTCACGACTCTCACAACCACTATAACACGTCATCCCGATGACACGACTCTCACAACCACTATAATACGTCATCCCGATGACCTTTATCCCGATAGCTGGTTTATTCTATCACAAATGGCGCCCTCCTCCGCTGGGACGAGCCACCTGGCTCGGGTGTTGGGGATAGCCTCATGTGTTCCCGATTCGGAACGGTGGGGATCCGATAGCGAAAGGTGGGGAACTCGCGGGGTACACAGTATGAACAGGGTCACGTGCCGTTTCTGTATAGCTTCATGAGTGTTTAGTTGTGTTTGCATGGGTGGATCCCCTGCGAAGAAGTGTAAACAAAAGAATCTCTCGTGTTGTGTTTGCATGGGTGGATCCCCTGCGAAGAAGTGTAAACAAAAGAATCTCTCGTGTTACTCCTCTTCCTCCTCCTCTTCTACTTCGTGGTCGTCGTTCCTTTAGTGGTTTGTGATCGTTCCCTTTACATTTCTTCGTCGTTTCGCGTGATCTTCGTCGTTTCCATCTATACTGCATCGCTGTCATCCCCTTCTTCGTCGGACATCGGTCTCGTTCTCGATTACTTCGCGATGGCGAAGGGAACGGCGCGTCCCAAGCGGGATGTTCCCATCAAAGCCCGCTATAACTTCTGCATGCACTGTCTGAGACACGTGAATAATAACTTCGATCCTAAGGAGGGCGCTCCGTATGATATCAGTTGTCTGTTGGATGCAAAGGCATCCGTCCTGTGTCGTTTCTGTTCCGCGGGGAAGAAGACTTGTGATCCCGTGGGTTTCGCACACTCCGTATTATGCATGTACGATTTACTGACATCTCTCGAGCCTGCAACTGGTCTGCTAGGAAACGCTCGCGATCTCGTGGAGATCATCGAATGGGCCACTCTGATCCTGGAGGAAGAACATTGGAACGGTGATGTTAAGCAGACTGTCCGCGAAGAGGTCCATGTCCTTGCGAAGGCGTTTGACAGTGTGGAGGGTGCCCATGCTCGTGAATTCTCATTGAAGGGTACCAAGACCGCCAAGCGTGTAAGTTCTCGTTATGATCAAGGGATGAGGTCTTCGTGGTCCTATCGTTGACGTTCCGTTAGGAGTTTACCGCCGAGTATACCAAGTTCATTGAGACCCGTCGTGCTCTTTTGGCGCAGTCGGTTCCCCATCCTGGCCTCCGCGCCTCGCTGGAGGATCGTCGTGCCTATGAGGCGGAAACGCTGTTGCGTTTGCTGCCCGGCGATCCGGGATATGTGGGCTGGGTTTCTGCTCTGCGGAACTTTCTTGATTCGGTGAGAGCTATGGCATGCATCCAATACCCGGACGTTAACGATAATGAATCGACTTCGGATGATGAGGATAGCATCATCGGATTGGTCACGGATCCCCGTGTTCTCCTCCTGGAGTCTACTTTCCCCGTGAACATTCCTGAGTTGTAATGAGGGGGCCTGGTTATCGTCGTCGTTTGCCTCGTGAATAGGTGGTGGATATGACTGGATGCGTTTGGGCGTCCCCTGCCGCCTTATAGCAGGATGATTTTGTATCTATTAGCGCATTTGGTCCGCGATAATGTAGTTGATGAGGAATATCAAGAGGTTGACGTTCCCGTAGCTTATCCCTCGAGAACGTAGAGTGATTCACTAGTGGTTATCTCCCGCCTCCTTGACGCATGGCGCTTCTTATGGTATTTCCAGTATTGCTTTATAGCTTCGGGTGCATTCTCCATGTTTTCACTAGGAATCCATTGGTTGTACTCGCTCGGCCATCCTTTCCACTTGATTAGATAGTAATCCTGACCGTCATAGCGTTGGTAGTCTTTGACTTCTTCAACTTCCCATTCATCTTCGTCGTCTAGCTCAGGCATCGGGAGCGGTTCTTCATGATCTCTTCCAGTGTTCCACGGTTCCAACAAGGAGACATGGAATACATTGTGGATTCGTCCATATTTCTCAGGTAAACATAACCGATACGCCTGAGATCCGATGCGTTTAAGGATCCGAAAGGGTCCTATGAACTTCGGAGCCAGCTTTCTCGGTTCTTTGAGTCGTAAGTTCTGAGTCGATAGCTTAACTAGATCCCTTTCTTTGAAGTAGAATGGCTTTCTGCGCTTATCATGGTGTTCCTTTTGCTTTTCTGTAGCCATTCGCCATGTCTTTTGTAGCTGTTCTCTCGTTTCTCTAAGTTTCTCGATTCTATCCTGTACCGCTGGGACTTCTCGCTGCTGAGAATCGGCCTCGATTCTGATATGAAAGTCCGGCGAAAAGCCATAAAGGATATTGTGAGGTGATTGGCCCGTGGTTGCATTATCTGCGTTGTTGCAGGCGAATTGAGCACTTGGAAGGATTGATGGCCAGTTGGCATCATACTGGCTGGAGTAGCATCGGAGGTAGTGTTCGAGTGTTTGGTTCATCCGTTCTGTTTGGCCATCGGTTTGAGGGTGGAACGCAGTCGAAAGCTTCAAGGTTATATGGCTATTATAGGCTAAATTTGACCAGAATTTGCTGGTAAAGATCGATCCTCGATCAGATACGATCCCATTTGGGGGTCCGAAGATCAATTCAACCTGTTTATGGAACAGTTCGGCAAGGTCTGGGGCAGTTATCGTGGACGGAACAGCAAAGAAAAGACAGTATTTCGAGAATCGATCGACAATAACTAGAATAGCATCAACAGTCTTTCCATATTGGACGATAGGGGGCAGCCCTGTAATGAAATCCATTGCCAATTCGGCAAAGGGACGTAATGGAATCGGTAATGATTCAAGACTGCCATATGGTCGATGCTTTGGAGCAGTGGTTCCTTGGCATATTGGACAAGTTCGGACGTATTCGGCTACGTCGTGCTGTAATCCGTTCCAGTGGAACTTTCTGCGTAGCAGTGCTTCTGTTCGGGTCTTTCCGAAGTGTCCCGCTAACGGATCGTCATGGTATAGCTTAATAAGCGTCTGACGTAGTGTCTCAGAAGAGGGGATATAGTATCGGTCTTTGAAACAGATATGACCAGTTGTTTTAATGGTCCAATGCTTTTGGCCCGATTGCTTTTGTTGAACAGCAGCCTTTCGCCGTTGTGTCTCTGGATCATCGTTCTGCAAACGCAAGATCATCTCTTGAAGTTCGGAATTACATGTATCCGAGTACGAAACTTCCGCGGCACACACTCGTGACGCCGTAGATTGGGGAATGAATCTCTCTCGAGATAAGTTCTCCCAAGCAGCCCAGTCAGCTGTCTCTATACCGGCTCGACCATTGGGGTTCTTTGAGCTCAACGCAATGCGGGTATCGAACCCAGGGTAACCCTGCGCATCTCGAGGTTCGAACTGGGTTTTTTCTTTGACAAGATTCCTTATTGTCAGGGACGATACGCCCACGAATCGCGCTCGAATCGGGGTCAACAGTTTCTCTTGAGGAGCAGGTTTCACTTGAGATCCAGAAGGCATTCTGGAGGGTCCATCTGCTGGGTTTGATTTCCCTGTTCTATGTTTAATGATGAAATCGTAGGGGATTAGACTCATAAGCCATCGAGCTTGCCTCCCGTTAACCCGGGTTTGACGCATAAAAGATTGCAAGTTCGAATGGTCTGATAGGACCTCGATTGTTTGGGGAGCGCCTTCTAAATATTGTCGCCATTGTTTAAAAGAGTAAACGATAGCGAATAGCTCTTGATCTGGAGTACCATAGTTTAGCTCGGCACCGGAGAACTTACGGGACCAGAATGCAACTGGATGGAATACACCCTTGGTGTCAGGTTGGGATAGAATGCCACTCATCCCTTCTTTTGACGCATCAGTTTCTAAACGGCGGGGTTTCGTAGGATCAAAATGCATTAGTAAAGGTGCTTGTTGAAAGGCAGCAATAAGGCGGCGGAAAGCAGTCCGTTCGGTTAAGGTTAGATGGACCTTCCCTGGCTTCCGCCCGTTGGTTGTTCCACGAAGCAAAGAAGTAAGGGGCAAGGCAATACGAGAGTAGTCTTGAATAAATCGTCGGTAAAAGTTGCAGAATCCAAGGAAGACCTGGACATCATGGTAACTTTCGGGAATCGGCCACGAAACGATGTCGTTTACCCGTCGAGGATCCATGGATACTCCGTCAGAGTCGATGATGTACCCCAGGAATTCGACTTGGGATTGGTAGAATGAACATTTCGATGGTTTTGCATAGAGCTGAGCTTCTCGAAGCCTCTCTAAAACTTGATGAATATGCTTTGTATGAGATTCCTTATCTGACGAAAAGATGAGGATATTATTCAGATACGCTATACAAAAGTCATCGAGGAGTCCTCGAAGCGCAGTATGCATATAGTTTTGGAAAGTTGCTGGAGCGTTAGTCAATCCAAATGGTATGACCGTGTATTCGAAGTGGCCGTATCGGGTGCGAAACGCTGTCTTCTATTCATCGCCTTCCTTGATGCGGATTCGGTAGTACGCATCCTTGACATTGATCTTTGAAAAGTAGGTACTTCCGAAACCCTGTCAAGAATCTCCGAAATAAGAGGTAAGGGATAGCGATTCTTGATAGAAATCTTATTGAGACCCTGTAGTCTACGCAAAGGCGTAAGCTATCATCTTTCTTGGGTACAAAGAGAATAGGGCTCCAGCAGGCTCTTTGAAGGTTGAATTCGGCCTAGTTTCAGGTTCTCTTCGATATATTCTCGTAGGATCTTAAGTTCGGCTTCGGATAAGGGGTATATTGGACCGTAAGGGGTGTTTTATTAGGTTTAATGTCAATGGCGTGGTCCGCAGGGCCATGAGAGAGGTAGCTGTTGGGAGGAATTTATAGAGAATACATCTTGGAACTGCTTGAGTTCAACGGGAATTACCCAGGGTTCGGTGACGAATCGCGAGGTTCTTCTTCTGGTAGCCAGACGTCTTCGGGGAGCTTAACAATGGCGTACACTCTTGCTGAGTTTCGAGTTGCTTTAGTAAATTGAGTAACGGAAAGCAGTGAAATAGACGGTACGCTAAACCACCACTGGCGGTTCCATGCTGATAAGGTAATGTATAGATCGTGAAGCGTAGTCATTGAAAGTAGTACAGGGCTGCCTTCCAGTCGGGGTCCCGGTCAATCCCTACACAATACCGTTCGAAAGTACGGGTGCCTCCTCGCGAATCGGTAGCGGTAATAGGGACTTTCCATACACCATAGGTAGGGAGTGGTGATTCGATTGATGGCTTCAATCTTTGGCGCAGTAACCGGGGCACGTTGGAGGTTATAGGCTTTGGCAAACTGGTAACTAATAACATCCACTTCGGCGCAGCTATCCAGGTCCGCAAAGGTTTCGAGGCTGTTTCGGATGCGGATAGGAACATGAAA